>NW_027650533.1:0-69784 GCF_965287045.1 Carcharhinus amblyrhynchos | reverse complement strand
TGACACAGTGGGTTAGCGCTGCTGTCTCACAGGGACCCGGGTTCAAATCCCAGCGGCACGGTGACACAGTGGGTTAGCGCTGCTGCCTCACAGGGACCCGGGTTCAATCCCAGTGGCACAGTGACACAGTGGGTTAGCGCTGCTGTCTCACAGGGACCCGGGTTCAATCCCAGTGGCACAGTGACACAGTGGGTTAGTGCTGCTGTCTCACAGGGACCCGGGTTCAATCCCAGCGGCACGGTGACACAGTGGGTTAGCGCTGCTGCCTCACAGGGACCCGGGTTCAATCCCAGTGGCACAGTGACACAGTGGGTTAGCGCTGCTGTCTCACAGGGACCCGGGTTCAATCCCAGTGGCACAGTGACACAGTGGGTTAGCGCTGCTGTCTCACAGGGACCCGGGTTCAATCCCAGTGGCACAGTGACACAGTGGGTTAGCGCTGCTGTCTCACAGGGACCCGGGTTCAATCCCAGCGGCACAGTGACACAGTGGGTTAGCCCTGCTGCCTCACAGCACCAGGGACCCGGGTTCAATCCCAGCGGCACGGTGACACAGTGGGTTAGCCCTGCTGCCTCACAGCACCAGGGACCCGGGTTCAATCCCAGTGGCACAGTGACACAGTGGGTTAGCGCTGCTGTCTCACAGGGACCCGGGTTCAATCCCAGCGGCACAGTGACACAGTGGGTTAGCCCTGCTGCCTCACAGCGCCAGGGACCTGGGTTCAATCCATGACAGAGGATGGAGGAATTGCGGGGAGATCAATTTCTTCACTGTCCCCAAACACTGAATGTATCCCTGCAGAGAGCATCAGACAGTATTCTTGTGAAGCAGTGTGTTGTTGTGAAGCACAAAACTGTTCAGTTTTGGTCGCCGCACTTGCGCAAGGATATTTTGGCCTTGGAGGGAGTGCAGAGGAGGTTCACTAGGCTGATACCGGAGATGAGGGGGTTGGACTATGAAGAGAGACTGAATAGACTGGGTCTGTACTCATTGGAGTTTAGAAGGATGAGGGGGGATCTTATAGAGATGTATAAGATAATGAAGGGGATGGATAGGGTAGAGGTAGAGAGATTCTTCCCGCTTAGAAAGGACAGCAGGACGAGAGGGCACAGCCTCAAGATAAGTGGGGGGGGGGGGGGGTGCAGTTTAGAATGGAGTTGAGGAGGAACTTCTTCACTCAAAGGGTGGTGAATCTCTGGAATTCTCTGCCCGTTGAAGTGGTGGAGGCTGCCTCGCTAAATATATTTAAGTCACGGGTAGATAGGTTTTTGACAGACAAAGGAATTAAGGGTTATGGGGAGAGGGCGGGAAAGTGGAACTGATCCACTTCAGATCAGCCATGATCTTATTGAATGGCGGAGCAGGCTCGAAGGGCTAGATGGCCGACTCCTGCTCCTATTTCTTATGTTCTTATGTTCATAAAATTATGAAGAAAACGCAAAGAATTGTAAAATTTAATGGTCCTGTTAAAAGAATGATGATTTTCGAAGAGATGGAGTACACGAGAGCACAGAGTGAAGCAACGTATTGCGAGGCGAAGCAGTGGTGCGACCAAGGGCAACGGGTTGTTTTTGAGGTCTAACCAATCAGTTTAAACAGGCCTTTGAGTAACAGCAGCCTATCAGATTCAAATTTGATGTTTCAACAACCCGTAAGCCAATCCTGTCATGAGGATGTTTGTTATGCCATCAGAAATAGAAAAGATGGAAGTGGAGAAGCAACGGCAGAGGAACGCCTGCCACCTGCTGTGTAACAGCATCCTTCGGCTCTCAGAGAGAGACTTGCTGAATCTCTCATAGCTGTATTTATGTCTTAAAAGAAAGCTTCATCTCAATCGCAACAGAAGATCGTGAAGACAAAAGATTCCGGAAGGTTACAAACCGGATTAAAATTTGGATATTAAAAATTCTATTTTTTTGTTACTAATTGGTAATTGTAATTATCTAAACAGCATTTCATTGCTGTTTTATTGGATTGAATAGTTCAGTTAACCTGTTCACTGCTAGTTTGGTAAACCAAGTGTTACTTGTTGATTACAGAGAGGGTGCGTCAGGGAGTTAGTTTGCTTTAATCATGAGAACCTGTTGAAGGGTAGATAATCCCACTTCTCACACGCACTTTAACAGGTTATAAAGTGAGGTACTCCTCTGAGTGGTTGAGTGTTGGTTCTCAATGAGGAGATCAAACCTCCCCCTTTGATGCAGTATCTCCACCTCCCCAACCCCGCACTGTCCTGGGGAACGGACACACCATTCACGGACCCTGACTGGGCAGAAGTCCTTTATCGCCATGATAAAGTAGGACTGAGTCAGCACGGCTTTATCAAGGGCAGGTCATGTCTGACAAATCTGTTTGAGTTCTTTGAGGAGGTAAACAAGGGAATTAGATAAAGGAGAGCCAGTGGATGTGAATTATTTCGAGTTCCACAAGGCCTTTGACAACTGAAAACTGTTAAATAACAGCCCAGTGTGTTCAGGGTAAGATCCTGGCATGGATCGAGGATTGGCCGACTGGCAGAAGGCAGAGAGTGGGGTTAAAGGGATCTTTCTCAGGGATGGCAGCCAGTGACTAATGGGGTGTCTCGGGGGTCAGTGCTGGGAGTGTGACTTTTCACAATATACACTCACGATTTGGAGGAAGGGACTGGAAGGCAGTGTTACTGAGTTTACAGGTGATACAAAGATAATGTAGAGGGAGGGGTAGTATTGAGGGAGCGGGGGGACTGGAGAGAGACTCGGACAGGCTCTGACCCTGTGTGTGTAGAGGGAGGGGTAGTATTGAGGGAGCGGGGGGACTGGAGAGGGACTCGGACAGGCTCTGACCCTGTGTGTGTAGAGGGAGGGGTAGTATTGAGGGAGCGGGGGGGGGGGGGACTGGAGAGGGACTCGGACAGGCTCTGACCCTGTGTGTGTAGAGGGAGGGGTAGTATTGAGGGAGCGGGGGGGGGACTGGAGAGGGACTCGGACAGGCTCTGACCCTGTGTGTGTAGAGGGAGGGGTAGTATTGAGGGAGCGGGGGGTGGTGGGGAGGGACTCGGACAGGCTCTGACCCTGTGTGTGTAGGGGGAGGGGTAGTATTGAGGGAGCGGGGGGTGGTGGGGAGGGACTCGGACAGGCTCTGACCCTGTGTGTGTAGAGGGAGGGGTAGTATTGAGGGAGCGGGGGGGGGGGGGGAGGGACTCGGACAGGCTCTGACCCTGTGTGTGTAGAGGGAGGGGTAGTATTGAGGGAGCGGGGGGTGGTGGGGAGGGACTCGGACAGGCTCTGACCCTGTGTGTGTAGAGGGAGGGGTAGTATTGAGGGAGCGGGGGGGGACTGGGGAGGGACTCGGACAGGCTCTGACCCTGTGTGTGTAGAGGGAGGGGTAGTATTGAGGGAGCGGGGGGTGGTGGGGAGGGACTCGGACAGGTTCGGAGAGTGGGCAGATGGAATACAGTGTGGAAAAGTGTGAGGTTATGCATTTGGAAGGAGGAATGGAAGCAGAGACTATTTTCCAAATGGGAAAATGCTTCGGGAATCGGAAACACAAAGGGATTTGGGAATCCTTGTTCAAGATTCTCTACAGGTTAATGTGCAGGTTCAGTCGGCAGTTTGGAAAGTGAATGTAATGTTAGCATTCACGGTGAGAGGGCAATAATACAGGAGCAGATAGACTCCTGAGGCTGTAGTCCTGATCCCCTTATTAATCAGGAACCTATCTATCTCTGTCTTAAAGACACTCAATGACCTGGCCCTCCACAGCCTTCTGCGGCAACGAGTTCCACACATTCCCCACTCTCTGGCTGAAGAAATCCCTCCCCATCTCTGTTTTAAAGGATGGTCCCTTTACCCTGAGGTTGTGCCCTCTCTGGTTCTAGTTTTTCCTACTAGTGGAAACATCCTCTCCACGTCCACTCTATCCAGGGCCTCGCAGTATCCTGTAAGTTTCAATAAGATCCACCACCCCCCCCATCCTTCTAAACTCCATCGAGTACAGACCCAGAGTCCTCAACCCGTTCCTCATACGACAAGCTCTTCATTCCAGGGATCATTCTTGTGAACCTCCTCTGGACCCTTTCCAAGGCCGGCACATCCTTCCTTAGATACGGGGCCCAAAACTGCTCACAATCCTCCAGATGGGGTCTGACCAGAGCCTTATACAGCCTCAGAAGTACAATGATTGCCCCTGGTTAATGACAGGAGGGATAGGAACCAGAGGCCGGTGAAGGAATGCAGTTCCTGTTACAAACAAAGTGTCCTACCTCTGGATAAGACCACTCCGGAGAGAAGTCTGTGATGGTCACCGCCTGGCTGCTCTCGGCTGTGCCACCAGGCGGAGCTCGTGCCGAGTCTGATGGGGTTACTGGCACCTCGGTAAACGGTATGTCATTGGCTGTGCCCCCTGCCTCTTGGGGAGTCTGCGGTTGTGGCCCCTGGCAGTAGCTGTCCATTTGAGCGGAGAGATCGGGGTAACTGGCGGAGGTGTTGGGTGGTGGACTCTCTGTCGGTGCGGCTGTGCTGGCATTGCCATCATACTGCCCGAACCCCCCAGCCGTGTCCGCACTCCCTTCGGTTATAAAATCCGAGATGAGATCGGGGAACTGGCTGTCGAAGGAGATATCAAAGTGATCGATGTTGAGGTCGAGGTTGGAGGAGGACACTGAGGAGGTGGACAAGTCGTTCTGGATGATGGTGTAGAGGTCAGTCACTTGTCCACACTGTATGTCCAAGGCCCCGTCCGCACACTCCACACTCTGGCTGGCATCGTAATGGCTTTCCGACTTGACAGCCTGTTCCATATCCACATTGCCCTGCGCCTTGGCCATCTCAGCGTCCCCGTTTAACTGCGGTACCGCCGTGTCGATGGGACATCTCCACCTCTGGCACCGTCCCCTGGAAAGCCCCCATCTGCAGGGAGGGCCGGAGCTCCTCCTTAACACTCGCCCCCTCGCCCCCTTCCTGCGGGCTGGGTTCCGCCTTCAGGCGCTCTGGCGGAACGGGAGACCCCGCTGCTGCTGGGCCAAGGTGAGTCTTCTCGTCTTCGATGAAGAACCTGTTCTGGGGCGGAGGGAGGGGGGTCGCGGTTGGGGTGGGTTGGCCGAAGAGGCCGGGGTAGCTTTTGGGCGACTCTGTGTTACTGCAGTCCATCTTCTCCAGGGTGGCACTGGCAAGCTCGCTGGGCACTAAGCCCACCTCGGGGGGAGCACAGAGAGTGTGAGGAGCTGCCACGAGACTGGAGACCTGGGGGGGGTTGGAGGGGACGTGGGGGATCCGATAATCTGACCCAGCCTGATCCAAACCCTCGCTCTTCAAATCCGCCTCCTCCTTCAGCTCAGTGCTGGCGAATGCGGACTCGGAGGGGCTGGCCGAGCGAAACGTCGCACCTTCTGTGTGGCCTCCTCCCCCGTACGTCTGGCCCTGCCTGGGGCTGTTGAGAAAGGAGTCGGGGTCGAAGGCAGGGGGGGCCGGCGTCTCCGAGGTGTCCATGTTGGCCTCCACGGTCTGCGAGAGGATGAGGCCGGCCACCGGGCTGGGCAGTAAGGTCAGGCCGATGGCGTTGGCCGGAGAGGGTGGCAGGGGCAGCTCGCGGCCACCCAGCGGGAGACCCTGGGCACTGGGGCTGGCGACGATCAGCTGCTGGCTGGGGGTCAGGCCGCTGCTGCCCAACGGCACACCCTTCTCACCGATGCCCGTCATCAAGATGACCGCGTTCTGGGGGATGCTGCAGGTCACCGTGGCGACGGTCAGATTTGGCACGCTGGTAGCTATGGCAACGGAACCCAGCTCCCTCTCGTAGAAGCCGTTGGGGCGCTGGGAGGTCGGGGGTTCGGACGCAGAGTCGCTGTTCTCCAGGGCGCTGGACGATGGAACCTCGATGCTGCCATTGTGCTGCTGAAGGGCAGCTTTGGGTAACTTGACCACCTTCCTATCCTGGCTCTCGGCTCTGCCCTCCTCCTCCTCGCTCCTGCCCTCGGAGGCTGACAGGTTCTGTACTTCGGTTAAAGCAGAGTAGGAGCTCAGGCGGATGTCCACCTTGGGCGATATGATTCGATGCTTGGTGCTGTTACATTTGTGAGGAAGGTTCCCCGTGGTCCCTGCGTGACAGAGAGAGGGGGGAGAAGATCACATCAGCTCCCAGTATGGAAACTCACACAAATCCCCGAGAACACAGGGACAGATCCGAAAACCAACCCCCAGAACACAGGGACACACCACAACCCAACCCCGAGAACACAGGGACAGACCCCAACCCCAACCCCGAGAGCACAGGGACAGACCCAAACCCCAACCCCCAGAACACAGGGACACACCACAACCCAACCCCCAGAACACCAACACAGGGACAGACCCAAACCCCAACCCCGAGAACACAGGGACAGACCCCAACCCCAACCCCGAGAACATCAACACAGGGACAGACCCCAACCCCAACCCCGAGAACACAGGGACAGACCCAAACCCCAACCCCGAGAACACAGGGACAGACCCCAACCCCAACCCCCAGAACATCAACACAGGGACAGACACCAACCCCAACCCCGAGAACATCAACACAGGGATAGACCCCAACCCCAACCCCGAGAACACAGGGACAGACCCCAACCCCGAGAACACAGGGACAGACCCCAACCCCAACCCCGAGAACACAGGGACAGACCCCAACCCCAACCCCGAGAACACAGGGACAGACCCCAACCCCAACCCCGAGAACACAGGGACAGACCCCAACCCCAACCCCGAGAACACAGGGACAGACCCCAACCCCAACCCCGAGAACACAGGGACAGACCCCAACCCCAACCCCCAGAACACAGGGACAGACCCCAACCCCAACCCCGAGAACACAGGGACAGACCCCAACCCCAACCCCGAGAACACAGGGACAGACACCAACCCTGAGAACACAGGGACAGACCCCAACCCCAACCCCGAGAACACAGGGACAGACCCCAACCCCAACCCCGAGAACACAGGGACAGACCCCAACCCCAACCCTGAGAACACAGGGACAGACCCAAACCCCAACCCCGAGAACACAGGGACAGACCCCAACCCCAACCCCGAGAACACAGGGACAGACCCCAACCCAAACCCCGAGAACACAGGGACAGACCCCAACCCCAACCCCGAGAACACAGGGACAGACCCCAACCCCAACCCCGAGAACACAGGGACAGACCCCAACCCCAACCCCGAGAACACAGGGACAGACCCCAACCCCAACCCCGAGAACACAGGGACAGACCCCAACCCCAACCCCGAGAACACAGGGACAGACCCCAACCCCAACCCCGAGAACACAGGGACAGACACCAACCCCAACCCCGAGAACACAGGGACAGACCCCAACCCCAACCCCGAGAACACAGGGACAGACCCCAACCCCAACCCCGAGAACACAGGGACAGACCCCAACCCCAACCCCGAGAACACAGGGACAGACCCCAACCCCAACCCCGAGAACACAGGGACAGACCCCAACCCCAACCCCGAGAACATCAACACAGGGACACACCCCAACCCCAACCCCGAGAACACAGGGACAGACCCCAACCCCGAGAACACAGGGACAGACCCCAACCCCAACCCCGAGAACACAGGGACAGACCCCAACCCCAACCCCGAGAACACAGGGACAGACCCAAACCCCGAGAACACAGGGACAGACCCCAACCCCGAGAACACAGTGACAGACCCCAACCCCAACCCCGAGAACACAGGGACAGACCCAAACCCCAACCCCGAGAACACAGGGACAGACCCCAACCCCAACCCCCAGAACACAGGGACAGACCCCAACCCCAACCCCGAGAACACAGGGACAGACCCCAACCCCAACCCCGAGAACACAGGGACAGACCCCAACCCCAACCCCGAGAACACAGGGACAGACCCCAACCCCAACCCCGAGAACACAGGGACAGACCCCAACCCCAACCCCGAGAACACAGGGACAGACCCCAACCCCGAGAACACAGGGACAGACCCCAACCCCAACCCCGAGAACACAGGGACAGACCCCAACCCCAACCCCGAGAACACAGGGACAGACACCAACCCTGAGAACACAGTGACAGACCCCAACCCCAACCCCGAGAACACAGGGACAGACACCAACCCCAACCCCGAGAACACAGGGACAGACCCCAACCCCAACCCCGAGAACACAGGGACAGACCCCAACCCCAACCCCGAGAACACAGGGACAGACACCAACCCCAACCCCGAGAACACAGGGACAGACCCCAACCCCAACCCCGAGAACACAGGGACAGACCCCAACCCCAACCCCGAGAACACAGGGACAGACCCTAACCCCAACCCCGAGAACACAGGGACAGACCCCAACCCCAACCCCGAGAACACAGGGACAGACCCCAACCCCAACCCCGAGAACACAGGGACAGACCCCAACCCCAACCCCGAGAACACAGGGACAGACACCAACCCCGAGAACACAGGGACAGACACCAACCCCAACCCCGAGAACACAGGGACAGACCCCAACCCCAACCCCGAGAACACAGGGACAGACCCTAACCCCAACCCCGAGAACACAGGGACAGACCCCAACCCCAAACCCCCAGAACATCAACACCGACTACAGACCCTAACCCCAAACCCCCAGAACATCAACACAGGGACAGACCCTAACCCCAAACCCCCAGAACATCAACACAGGGACAGACCCTAACCCCAAACCCCAAAGATATCAACATGGGGAACAGCCAGTCGGAGTGTACACAGTGCCTACCAGCCCCCTTTCCCCACCTTGATGGAATGGGTGATCCATGTGGTCTTCCCTTGCTGTATATCAGGCACGCTGGAGGGGTAACGTACACGTGGGTCCAGTTTGCAGTGAATCCTGCAGGGAGTGGACACGCAGCCCACCGTACCCAGTGTCAGACTGGCTATTGGGGGTGAGATTGGCCAGTCAGTGCCTCCCATGGACTCCTCCCAGGGGCAGTGCCGGGCTTGGTGCAGCGGGATACACATCTCAGATCCTAACATGACAGCGTTCCTCGCCCATAGCCTTCCCCCACCCCTGGTTACTTACCAAGACCGCGGCTGCAGAGACACGAGTGGGTGCGGGGCTGGGGTTTCGCCTGCTGACTCTCCAACACCTGGTGAACCAGCTGTTCGACCGAGAACTCTGTGGCTCCGTTACCATTGCCGCACGACCACTTGATGCAATGGACTGGGGGGGGGAGGCGAGAGAGAAATCAATCAATCTGCTGTGTCTGTACGGAGCAGGAGGCCGTTCAGCCCATCGCGCCAGTGCTAGCTCACTGAAAGAGGTTTCTAACTGGAGCCAGCTTCCCCCCACAATCCCGGTAACGCTGCTGCTCCTGGGGAGTGTCCAGAGTTTGTAAGTTGCTGCTGGATGGGATTGCAGCCCAGGATCAGACGTCAGGCCCCGGGTCACCGTGACGCTGTGTGGGTCAGGGGGCTGCACCACCCCCCCGGTCCCCACCACCGCGTTCCCCTGGGCAACTCATTCACCTGCACAATCTCTGCTCACTCACCGGGGAAAGATTTCCAACGCCTGCAATGAAGGTTCCCCATAACCCTCCCCCCTGCAACTCCATCCCCCCAGCCCCCTCCACAACCCCCCCCCCCCCCCAATCCCCTGTCACTGAAACTTCCCCTCCCCCCATCACTGCCCCCCCAACTCCCACCCCGCATCCCCCCCACCCCACTCCTGTCACGACAACTCACTCCCCCCCCCCCCCCCCACCCCATCTGACAGAGATTCAGGGCCCTCCCCCTGCACTCTCCCCACCCCTACCCCACCAGCAGCAATGTTGCTCAGGGTGCCACAAGTGATTCTCTCCCTGGGCTCCAGCACTTTCAGTGCGCCATTCTCCCAGTCCCAGGACGGAACTGGGAGAACTGGGAGAGGGAGCGTGGCTGATCCCAGGGACGGTCGACAAGACAGAGTCTCAACAAATTCAAAAGGGTGGTGAGTGTAGCCCAATCCATCACACAAACCAGCCTCCCATCCATTGACTCTGTCTACACTTCCCGCTGCCTCAGGAAAAGCAGCCGGGATAATTAAGGACCCCACACACCCCGGACATTCTCTCTTCCACCTTCTTCCATCGGGAAAAAGATACAAAAGTCTGAGCTCACGTACCGACCGACTCAAGAACAGCTTCTTCCCTGCTGCTGTCAGACTGTTGAATGGACCTACCTCGCATTAAGTTGATCTTTCTCTACACCCTCACTGTGACTGTAACACTACATTCTGCACCCCCTCCTTTCCTCCTCTATGAACAGTATGCTTTATCCGTATAGTGCGCAAGAAACAATACATGTTTCCCAATACATGTGACAAAAATAAATCAGATCCAAGTCACTTACACATGGGCTTTAGCTGGGAAATGAGTTCCTCTCTTGACCACTTGAGCCATTCCTTCCGGTCACTGTTGACCGAGCACAGCACGGGCCCACACATCTTGCCGCAGTCCTCGGGAACTGGCACGTTGAGATAGTGCACCAACACGATGTCAGGGTTCTGCAGGGAGAGGGTCCAGAGCAAACATTAACTCACAGGAGTCAAACAGCACAGAGTAACACAAACATTAATACCAGATACAAACCAGAGAAAACACATCAGCATAGAAACATAGAGGATAGGAGCAGGAGGAGGCCACTCAGCCCATCGAGCCTGCTCCACCATCCATCACCATCATGGCTGATATCCCCATCCTGCTTTCTCCCCATAACCTCTGACCCCATTCACCCCCCAAGTGCTCTATCCAGCCGCCTCTTGAATACATTCAATGTTTTGGCATCAGCTCCTTCCTGTGGGAATGAACTCCACAGGCTCACCGGCTGAACAAATATCTCCTCACCTCCGTCCTAAATGGTCTACCCCCAATCCTCAGACTGTGGCCCCCACTGTTCGAGCCAGATATGAACCAAAGGTCAGCGAAGGGGCAATAAGCCAATGGAAAACCAGAACAGTGGGAGTTAAACCGGGCCTTGCCGTGTCCAGGGGGTGTACAGATACACCCACATACACCCACACACACACACACACACACACCCACACACCCACACACACACCCACACAGATCGGGGGCAGGAGAAGGCCACTCGGCCACTCAGCCACTCAAACCTGTTCCTACATTCAATAAGACCAAGACTGACCAGACTGTAACCTCATCCCCACATTCCTACTGACCCTCATAACCTTTCACCCCCTCATTAATCAAACACCCGAACTTTAAACTTTATTGTCACAAGTAAGGCTTACATTAACAGTGCAATGAAGTTACTGTGAAAATCCCCTAGTCCCCACACTCCGGCTCCTGTTCAGGTTACACTGAGGGAGAATTTAGCACGGCCCAATGCACCCTAACCAGCACGTCTTTCAGACTGTGGGAGGAAACCGGAGCACCCGGAGGAAACCCACGCAGACATGGGGAGAACGTACAAACTCCGCACGGATGTGTTGCGTGCTTGCATCTCTCCTTCTCTCCTGCCCAAGTGTGTGCGTCTCTTTCTCTTTACCCTTGTGCTCTCTCTCTGAGGGTATTCGGAACTTGGAGGTGAGGGGAAGAGGTGTTCATCTTCAGCAAAGACTCGAGGGCAAGTGAGTGACACCTACCCCCCTCTGTGATAAAAACTTTCCCCTCAGTGCCTACCCCCGAAGGGGCATCCTGGGAGAGGTTTGACACAGAGGTGATGTTAGGTCGTGTAACTAACCGTGGGATCTTACCTGTAGGAGCCAGTAACACCTCCGATGGAACGTTGGAATGATGGAAGAATGCACGTAGCAGCCATACAGACACTGTGGGGGTAAAGAACGGAAAGGTCAGTGTCCACTAACACCATCTCAGCAGTCCTCGGGACCACATCAGTCCTGTCTGAGTTTATCAAATCCAGCCCTCCCCTCAGGCTCACACAGAATGGAGTTCACTCACACACCAGTCCTGTCCACACTGGAGGGTGGAGGGTGGTGAATCTCCCTGTCCCTGTGCGCGGGCCGTGGATGGAGACCTCGGAGCTCCATGCCCGGTCTGTGAAGGTGGAAGTGACTGCTTTGGGATTTGCTGCTGCCCGCAGTGTTCCTCAGCTTTAACTGTCACATCAATGTGGGACACGGTGGGTTAGTCCTGCTGCCTCACAGTACGGAGTCTCAGAACACCAGGTTTATCTGACAGCAAACCCACAAACTTTCACAGCGCTGACCCTTCGTCAGGTGAGTGGGGAGTTCTGATCACAAACAGGGTATATAAAGACACACACTCAGTTTACAGAATACTGATTGGAATGTGAGTCTTTACAGCGAATCAAGTCTTAAAGATACAGACAGTGTGAGTGGAGAGAGGGTTAAGCACAGGTTAAAGAGATGTGTATCGTCTCCAGACAGGACAGTAAGTGAGATTTTACAAGCCCAGGCAAGTCACGGGGGTTACAGATAGTGTGACATGAACCCAGGATCCCAGTTGAGACCGTCCTCATGTATGCGGAACTTGGCTATCAGTCTCTGCTCAGTGACTCTGGATTCTTGGGTTCATGTTGCACTATCTGTAACCCCCGTGACTTGCCTGGGTTTGCAGCCTCTCACTTACTGTCCTGTCTGGAGACGATACACATCTCTTTAACCTGTGCTTAAAGCTATCTTCACTCACACTGTCTGCACCTTTAAGACTTGATTCGCTGTAAAGACTCACATTCTAATCAGTATTCTGCAAACTGGGTGTGTGTCTTTATATCCCCGTCTCTGATCAGAACCTCCCACACACTTGATGAAGGAACACTGTTTCTGTGGGTTTACTGTCAAATAAACCTGTTGGACTGTAACCTGGTGTTTGTGAGACTTCTTACTGTGTTTACCCCAGTCCAACACCGGCATCTCCACATCCTGACTACCATCAGCCTCACTGCACCAGGGACCCGGGTTCGATTCTCGGCTTGGGTCACTGTCTGTGTGGAGTCTGCATGTTCTCCCCATGTCTGTGCGGGTTTCCTCCCACACTCCAAAGATGTGTAGGTTAGGTGGATTGGCCCTGCTAAATTGCCCCTTAGTGCCAGAACGATGAGCTAATGAAAATGCGTGGGACTGTGGGGATAGGGTCTGGGTGGTGCAGACTCAATGGGCTGAATGGTCTCCTTTCGCACAGTAGGGATTGTATGATTTTAATCGGGTGTCCAGGGGGTGCTCACACTCAGTGCTGAGGATAAGGAGATTGCAGTGATTACATACACACCGCTCTGTTATGCTGAGTGTATCTGGAAAATCAGCCAATTGCACAGTGCAATCTGCCTGCTCCTTACAAACTGTTTTCATATTCACAGCCTTGCTGTGGGTCTCAGTCCCCAGCACCCGAACCTCACCCAACTGCCTCCCCCTCGACAAACTCCCCGTACAGTAACAAACACACAAACACAGTAACACTGAGTAACAAACACACACACAGTAACACTGAGTAACAAACGCACACACACAGTAACACTGAGTAACAAACACACACAGTAACACTGAGTAACAAACGCACACACACAGTAACACTGAGTAACAAACGCACACACACAGTAACACTGAGTAACAAACGCACACACACAGTAACAGAGTAACAAACGCACACACACAGTAACAGAGTAACAAACACACACACAGTAACAGAGTAACAAACACACACACAGTAACACTGAGTAACAAACACACACACAGTAACACTGAGTAACAAACACACACAGTTACACTGAGTAACAAACACACACAGTAACACTGAGTAACAAACACACACAGTAACACTGAGTAACAAACACACACAGTAACACTGAGTAACAAACACACACACACAGTAACACTGAGTAACAAACACACACACACAGTAACACTGAGTAACAAACACACACACACAGTAACACTGAGTAACAAACACACACACACAGTAACACTAACAAACACACACACACAGTAACACTGAGTAACAAACACAAACACACACACACACAGTAACACTGAGTAACAAACACAAACACACACACAGAGTAACATGCACACACACACATACACAGTAACACTGAGGAACAAGCACACACACACACTCCCCGCATAGTAACACTGAGTAACAAGCGCGCACATGCACACACACACAAACACTGAAGAACAAGCGCACACACATTCCCCGCACAGAAACCACCACACACACAAACACTGAGGAACAAGCGCGCATGCACACTCCCCGCACAGTAACACTGAGTAACAAGCGCACATGCACACTCCACACGATAACACTGAGTAACAAGCGCACACACACACACAAACATTGAGGAACAAGCGCACATGCACACTCCCCGCACAGTAACACTGAGTAACAAGCACACACGCACACTCCCTGCACAGTAACAAACACACACACACACACACATACACAGTAACACTGAGGAACGAGCGCACACACACTCCCCACACAGTAACACTGAGGAACAAGCACACGCATACACACACGCACACTCCCACACAGTAACAAGCACACACACATATACACAATGACACTGAGCAACAAGCAGACACATACTCCCCGCATAGTAACACTGAGGAACAAGCACACACACACACTCCCACACAGTAACAAACACACACACACATACATACACAGTAACACTAAGTAACAAGTGCACACGCAACACTCCCACACAGTAACGAGCACACACACACATACACAGTAACACTGAGGAACAAGCGCACACACACACTCCCCACACAGTAACAAACACACACACATACACAGTAACACTAAGTAACAAGTGCACATGCAACACTCCCACACAGTAACAAGCACACATACACAGTAACACTCAGTAACAAGCACACACACACACACACACTCCCCGCACAGTGACACTGAGGAACAAGCACACACGCACACTCCCACACAGTAACACTGAGTAGCAAGCACACTCCCTGCACAATAACACTGAGTAACAAGCACGCACACACAGAGGAACAAGCACACACGCACACTCCCACAGTACACTGAGTAACAAACACACACACACATACATACACAGTAACACTGAGCAACAAGTGCACACGCAACACTCCCACACAGTAACAAGCACACACACACATACACAGTAACACTGGGGAACAAGCGCACACACACTCCCCGCATAGTAACACTGAAGAACAAGCACACACGCACACTCCCACACAGTAACACTGAGTAACGAGCACACACGCACACTCCCACACAGTAACACTGAGTAACAAGCACACTCCCTGCACAGTAACACTGAGTAACAAGCACGCACACACACAGAGGAACAAGCACACACGCACACTCCCACAGTACACTGAGTAACAAACACACACACACATACATACACAGTAACACTGAGCAACAAGTGCACACGCAACACTCCCACACAGTAACAAGCACACACACACATACACAGTAACACTGAGGAACAAGCACATGCACACACACACCCCGCACAGTAACACTGAAGAACAAGCACACACGCACACTCCCACACAGTAACACTGAGTAACGAGCACACACGCACACTCCCACACAGTAACACTGAGTAACGAGCACACACGCACACTCCCACACAGTAACACTGAGTAACGAGCACGCACACACATTCCCTGCACAGTAACAGAGTAACAAGCACGCACACACACAGAGGAACAAGCGCACACGCACACTCCCTGCACAGTAACTAGCACACACACAAATACACAGTAACACTGAGTCACAAGCACACACACACGTTCCTTGCACAGTAACACTGAGTAACAAGTGCACACACATCCCGCACAGTAACACTGAGTAACTAGTGCACACACACATCCCGCACAGTAACACTGAGTAACTAGTGCACACACACATCCCGCACAGTAACACTGAGTAACTAGCGCACACACACACTCATTGTTACTGTGTGGGGAGTAACGCAGAGTACGAAAGGTTTGGAAGATAAAAGCATTAACATGTATGTTTGCCGATCAGACTCTCCCCACTGGCTGCTGCGTATCAGAGTATCACCACCTCCCTCACTTGGGCAATTATTGAAGGGTAAGACATGCCAGCCACCCGATGAATGAATCACACAACCCTCTCCCTGGGTAACGTTACAAGGCAATATTCCACTGGTATTTTCACAAACCTCCATTCCCTGGACTTTTAGTTTCATGTGATCCTCTCTGGTGGTTTTGCCATCTTTGCGCTTTTTCCAACAGTAACCATCTTTCCGATATTTCACTTTCTTTCTGTTGTACAAGATGATGGAACCGTTTAGTGGCCTGTGTGAGGAAGAGGAATCAGTAACCGGGCTGTTCCACTGGAAAGGAGATCGGAATCTCAGCACACGTACATCACAACAGAGACATTTCCTGAAGGAGTCTGCCCCACGTCCCCTCCCCACTCAGAACCCCTCATACAGCCTCCCCCACTCCCACTCACAGACACAGACACACACACACACACACACACACACACACAGAGCCCCTCCCCACAGCTACTACCCCCCCCACCACACATACAGACACACACACAGAGCCCCTCTCCACAGCTACTACCCCCCCCACCACACATACAGACACACACACAGACACACACACACAGAGCCCCTATCCACAGCTACTACACCCCCCACCACACATACAGACACACACACACACACAGAGCCCCTATCCACAGCTACTACCCCCCCCACCACACATACAGACACACGCACACAGACACACACACACAGAGCCCCTCCCCACAGCTACTACCCCCCCCACCACACATACAGACACACACACACAGACACACACACAGAGCCCCTCTCCACAGCTACTACCCCCCCCATCACACATACAGACACACACACACAGACACACACACAGAGCCCCTCTCCACAGCTACTACACCCCCCACTACACACACAGACACACACACACAGAGCCCCTCTCCACAACTACTACCCCACCCCCACCACACACACAGACAGCAACCCCACCCCACACACACAGCCCTCCCACACACAAATATCGCACACCCCCCCCCCACCCCAGAAGCACACTCCAGAAGTATTTAAGTCATAGTTTACTTATCAGTGCCACAAGTAGCTTACATTAACACTGCAATGAAGTTGCTGATAAAATCCCCGAGTTGTCATTCTCTGTTCAGATGCTCTGAGGTAGAATTTAGCACGGCCCAACGCGCCCTAACCAGCACGTCTTTCAGACTGTGGGAGGAAATCGGAGCACCCGGAGGAAACCCACACAGACATGGGGAGAATATGCAGACTCCACACAGACAGTGACCCAAGCCCGGAACTGAACCCGGGTCCCTGGGGCTGTGAGGCAGCAGCGCTAACCCACTGTGTCACCGTGCCACTGGGATTGAACCCGGGTCCCTGGCGCTGTGAGGCAGCAGCGCTAACCCACTGTGTCACCGTGCCGCTGGGATTGAACCCGGGTCCCTGTGAGACAGCAGCGCTAACCCACTGTGTCACCGTGCCACTGGGATTGAACCCGGGTCCCTGGCGCTGTGAGGCAGCAGTGCTAACCCACTGTGTCACCGTGCCGCTGGGATTGAACCCGGGTCCCTGTGAGGCAGCAGCGCTAACCCACTGTGTCACTGTGCCGCTGGGATTGAACCCGGGTCCCTGTGAGACAGCAGCACTAACCCACTGTGTCACCGTGCCGCTGGGATTGAACCCGGGTCCCTGTGAGGCAGCAGTGCTAACCCACTGTGTCACCGTGCCGCTGGGATTGAACCCAGGTCCCTGACACTGTGAGACAGAAGCGCTAACCCACTGTGTCACCGTGCCGCTGGGATTGAACCCGGGTCCCTGTGAGGCAGCAGTGCTAACCCACTGTGTCACCGTGCCGCTGGGATTGAACCCGGGTCCCTGTGAGGCAGCAGTGCTAACCCACTGTGTCACCGTGCCGCTGGGATTGAACCCAGGTCCCTGACACTGTGAGACAGAAGCGCTAACCCACTGTGTCACCGTGCCGCTGGGATTGAACCCGGGTCCCTGGCGCTGTGAGACAGCAGCACTAACCCACTGTGTCACCGTGCCGCTGGGATTGAACCCGGGTCCCTGGCGCTGTGAGACAGCAGCGCTAACCCACTGTGTCACTTGCACAATGGAACAGGGATTGTGAGTAAGTTTGTTATAATCCAAATCGCACTCTCCCTGCTCTGTGCAGTCAGTTGGTCTTGGCTCGGGAACAGCCTGAGTGGCCTCAGCGATAGTCGGCTCAGTGAATGGACAGGACAGTACGGAGGTCACTCTCCTCGTCACTGACCCCTGACCCTGGTCAGTAACGACAGATGGAACACTAGTGCGTGTCTGTCTGCTGTCTCACTCTATTGGTGAGGCCGCAGCTGGAGTACTGTGTGCAGTTTTGGTCGCCGCACTTGCGCAAGGATATATTGGCCCTGGAGGGAGTGCAGAGGAGGTTCACTAGGCTGATACCGGAGATGATGGGGGTGGACTATAAAGAGAGACTGAATAGACTGGGTCTGTACTCGTTGGAGTTTAGAAGGCTGAGGGGGGATCTTATAGAGATGTATGAGATAATGAATGGGATGGATAGGGTAGAGGTGGAGAGGCTCTTCCCGCTCAGAAAGGACAGCAGGACTCGAGGGCACAGCCTCAAGATAAGGGGGGTGCAGTTTAGAATGGAGTTGAGGAGGAACTTCTTCACTCAAAGGGTGGTGAATCTCTGGAATTCTCTGCCCGTTGAAGTGGTGGAGGCTACCTCACTAAATATATTTAAATCACGGGTAGATAGGTTTTTGATAGACAGGGGAATTAAGGGTTATGGGGAGAATTGATCCACTTCAGATCAGCCATGATCTTATTGAATGGCGGGGCAGGCTCGAAGGGCTAGATGGCCTACTCCTGCTCCTATTTCTTATGTTCTCACTCCAAAGACAGTTTGACATCACGAGAATGGACTCAACTGGTTGACGGCCTGACTGCCCTTGGTGGGATCTTGCTGTGCACACATTTGCTGCCATGTTTCTCTCTGTCAGCAGCTTGGCTCCGCTCCTGACTGGGTGTGAAGCTTTCTGGGGCACGTATCGAAAACACCTATTGCATTCCGTCCCCACAGATTAGGAGAATGCTCCAGTAAAAGGGATTGCAGTGAGACTGGTCTCTGAGCCCCAGGAATGAGATTGTAGAGTCAATGTTACACTGCTCCGGGGAGCAGCCTACGACACTCTGACCCTCTCCCTCCCGCTCGCCCACAGTTTAATCTGTCCAGCTGTCAGATCAGCTTACCTAGTCCGCGGAGCGCCCGATAGCCACTCCTCATGTTTTTCAAACGCTGTCAAATAAGATGCAATCTCCTGGAAATAAAAATCACAGCTCGGTCAGTTACACACGGAGTGACCCGCGGACACTCCACACCCCGGCTCTCACACACAGAGTGACCCACGGACACTCCACACCCCGGCTCTCGCACACAGAGTGACCCACGGACACTCCACACCTCGGCTCTCGCACACAGAGTGACCCACGGACACTCCACACCTCGGCTCTCGCACACAGAGTGACCCGCGGACACTCCACACCCTGACCCTCACACACACAGAGTGACCCACGGACACTCCACACCCCGGCTCTCGCACACAGAGTGACCCGCGGACACTCCACACCCTGACCCTCACACACAGAGTGACCCGCGGACACTCCACACCCCGGCTCTCGCACACAGAGTGACCCGCGGACACTCCACACCCTGACCCTCACACACAGAGTGACCCGCGGACACTCCACACCCCGACCCTCACACACACAGAGTGACCCGCGGACACTCCACACCCTGACCCTCACACACACAGAGTGACCCGCGGACACTCCACACCCCGGCTCTCGCACACAGAGTGACCCGCGGACACTCCACACCCTGACCCTCACACACAGAGTGACCCGCGGACACTCCACACCCCGACCCTCACACACACAGAGTGACCCACGGACACTCCACACCCCGGCTCTCGCACACAGAGTGACCCGCGGACACTCCACACCCTGACCCTCACACACACAGAGTGACCCGCGGACACTCCACACCCCGACCCTCACACACACAGAGTGACCCGCGGACACTCCACACCCTGACCCTCACACACACAGAGTGACCCACGGACACTCCACACCCTGACCCTCACACACACAGAGTGACCCACGGACACTCCACACCCTGACCCTCACACACAGAGTGACCCGCGGACACTCCACACCCTGACCCTCACACACAGAGTGACCCGCGGACACTCCACACCCCGACCCTCACACACACAGAGTGACCCGCGGACACTCCACACCCCGACCCTCACACACACAGAGTGACCCACGGACACTCCACACCCTGACCCTCACACACACAGAGTGACCCGCGGACACTCCGCAGAGTGACCCACGGACACTCCACACCCCGGCTCTCGCACACAGAGTGACCCACGGACACTCCACACCCTGACCCTCACACACACAGAGTGACCCACGGACACTCCACACCCCGACCCTCACACACACAGAGTGACCCACGGACACTCCACACCCTGACCCTCACACACACAGAGTGACCCGCGGACACTCCGCAGAGTGACCCACGGACACTCCACACCCCGGCTCTCGCACACAGAGTGACCCACGGACACTCCACACCCTGACCCTCACACACACAGAGTGACCCACGGACACTCCACACCCTGACCCTCACACACACAGAGTGACCCACGGACACTCCACACCCTGACCCTCACACACACAGAGTGACCCACGGACACTCCACACCCTGACCCTCACACACACAGAGTGACCCGCGGACACTCCACACCCTGACCCTCACACACACAGAGTGACCCACGGACACTCCACACACTGACCCTCACACACAGAGTGACCCACGGACACTCCACACCCCGGCTCTCGCACACAGAGTGACCCGCGGACACTCCACACCCTGACCCTCACACACACAGAGTGACCCACGGACACTCCACACCCTGACCCTCACACACACAGAGTGACCCACGGACACTCCACACCCTGACCCTCACACACAGAGTGACCCACGGACACTCCACACCCCGACCCTCACACACAGAGTGACCCACGGACACTCCACACCCCGACCCTCACACACAGAGTGACCCACGGACACTCCACACCCTGACCCTCACACACACAGAGTGACCCACGGACACTCCACACCCTGACCCTCACACACAGAGTGACCCGCGGACACTCCACACCCTGACCCTCACACACACAGAGTGACCCGCGGACACTCCACACCCTGACCCTCACACACAGAGTGACCCACAGACACTCCACACCCTGACCCTCACACACACAGAGTGACCCGCAGACACTCCACACCCTGACCCTCACACACACAGAGTGACCCACGGACACTCCACACCCTGACCCTCACACACACAGAGTGACCCACGGACACTCCACACCCTGACCCTCACACACACAGAGTGACCCACGGACACTCCACACCCTGACCCTCACACACACAGAGTGACCCACGGACACTCCACACCCTGACCCTCACACACACAGAGTGACCCACGGACACTCCACACCCTGACCCTCACACACACAGAGTGACCCGCGGACACTCCACACCCTGACCCTCACACACAGAGTGACCCGCGGACACTCCACACCCTGACCCTCACACACAGAGTGACCCGCGGACACTCCACACCTGACCCACACACAGAGTGACCCACGGACACTCCACACCCTGGCCCTCACACACACAGAGTGACCCACGGACACTCCACACCCTGACCCTCACACACACAGAGTGACCCACGGACACTCCACACCCTGACCCTCACACACACAGAGTGACCCACGGACACTCCACACCCTGACCCTCACACACACAGTGACCCACGGACACTCCACACCCTGACCCTCACACACAGAGTGACCCGCGGACACTCCACACCCTGACCCTCACACACACAGAGTGACCCGCGGACACTCCACACCCTGACCCTCACACACACACAGAGTGACCCACGGACACTCCACACCCTGACCCTCACACAGAGTGACCCACGGACACTCCACACCCTGGCCCTCACACACACAGAGTGACCCACGGACACTCCACACCCTGACCCTCACACACAGAGTGACCCGCGGACACTCCACACCCTGACCCTCACACACACAGAGTGACCCGCGGACACTCCACACCCTGACCCTCACACACACACAGAGTGACCCACGGACACTCCACACCCTGACCCTCACACACACAGAGTGACCCGTGGACACTCCACACCCTGACCCTCACACACAGAGTGACCCACGGACACTCCACACCCTGACCCTCACACACACACAGAGTGACCCGCGGACACTCCACACCCTGACCCTCACACACACAGAGTGACCCGCGGACACTCCACACCCTGACCCTCACACACACAGAGTGACCCACGGACACTCCACACCCTGACCCTCACACACAGAGTGACCCACGGACACTCCACACCCTGACCCTCACACACACAGAGTGACCCACGGACACTCCACACCCTGACCCTCACACACACAGAGTGACCCGCGGACACTCCACACCCCGGCTCTCTCTCTTTCACTGTGAAACCAGACCTGAGACAGACAACCTTCTCTCAGAGAGAACAATAAACTCGCGCAGTGAATCAAACCCGGGTCCCTGGCGCTGTGAGGCAGCAGTGCTAACCCACTGTGTCACTGTGCCGCTGGGATTGAACCCGGGTCCCTGGCGCTGTGAGGCAGCAGCGCTAACCCACTGTGTCACCGTGCCGCTGGGATTGAACCCGGGTCCCTGTGAGACAGCAGCACTAACCCACTGTGTCACCGTGCCGCTGGGATTGAACCCGGGTCCCTGGCGCTGTGAGACAGCAGCGCTAACCCACTGTGTCACCGTGCCGCTGGGATTGAACCCGGGTCCCTGTGAGACAGCAGCACTAACCCACTGTGTCACCGTGCCGCTGGGATTGAACCCGGGCCCCTGGCGCTGTGAGACAGCAGCGCTAACCCACTGTGTCACCGTGCCGCTGGGATTGAACCCGGGTCCCTGTGAGACAGCAGCGCTAACCCACTGTGTCACTGTGCCGCTGGGATTGAACCCGGGTCCCTGGCGCTGTGAGACAGCAGCACTAACCCACTGTGTCACCGTGCCGCTGGGATTGAACCCGGGTCCCTGTGAGACAGCAGCGCTAACCCACTGTGTCACTGTGCCGCTGGGATTGAACCCGGGTCCCTAGCGCTGTGGGGCAGCAGCACTAACCCACTGTGTCACCGTGCCGCTGGGATTGAACCCGGGTCCCTGTGAGGCAGCAGCGCTAACCCACTGTGTCACCGTGCCGCTGGGATTGAACCCGGGTCCCTGGCGCTGTGAGGCAGCAGCGCTAACCCACTGTGTCACCGTGCCGCTGGGATTGAACCCGGGTCCCTGTGAGGCAGCAGCGCTAACCCACTGTGTCACCGTGCCGCTGGGATTGAACCCGGGTCCCTGGCGCTGTGAGGCAGCAGCGCTAACCCACTGTGTCACCGTGCCGCTGGGATTGAACCCGGGTCCCTGGCGCTGTGAGGCAGCAGCGCTAACCCACTGTGTCACCGTGCCGCTGGGATTGAACCCGGGTCCCTGGCGCTGTGAGACAGCAGCGCTAACCCACTGTGTCACCGTGCCGCTGGGAATGAACCCGGGTCCCTGGCGCTGTGAGGCAGCAGCGCTAACCCACTGTGTCACCGTGCCGCTGGGATTGAACCCGGGTCCCTGGCGCTGTGAGACAGCAGCGCTAACCCACTGTGTCACCGTGCCGCTGGGAATGAACCCGGGTCCCTGGCGCTGTGAGGCAGCAGCGCTAACCCACTGTGTCACCGTGATTTCTGCTGTCTTATAATTGGGGATAAACAAGAGGGCGGAACTGGATGAATGCAGAGATCTCAGAGAGTTGTCGGGATGGAGGTTACGGAGATGGAGGGGGAGGAGTGAGGCTACAGGGGGATTGGTAAACTGAGGGGAGATTTGTAAAGTCAGGGTGTAGTCAGGCAGGGAGGCGAGAACACAGTAACTGGGGAGCAGGGCTTGGTGCGAATTCAACATCGGGGGCAGAGATTGGGGGGAAACGACAGGTTTGTACAGGTTAGAACAGGGAAGCTTTTAATCACTCATATTTCTGACCTCAAACTCACCTCATTGGTGTTCCACCGCTGTCTCTCCTTAGGCAAGGCCGCACATTTTGGTAAACAGTCCATCAGCTTGTTGGGTATAAACACCTTAATGTGGTTATTATTCTCTGTAAGAGAAGGAGAGGCACATCAGTGCTGGTAACCCAGAATACTGTTCCAGAAAAGACAACCTGGGAACAAACACGGTTTCATAAGAACATCAGAACTAGCGGCAGGAGTGGGCCATTCAGCCCCTCGAGCCTGCTCCCCCATTCAATAAGATCATGGCTGGTCTTTTCATGGACTCAGCTCCACTTACCCGCCCGCTCACCGTAACCCTTAATTCCTTTACTGTTCAAAAATCTATCTATCCTCGTCTTAAAAACATTCAATGAGGGAGCCTCAACTGGGCAGGGAATTCCACAGATTCACAACCCTTTGTGTGAAGAAGTTCCTCCTCAACTCAGTCCTAAATCTGCTCCCCCTTATTTTGAGGCCACGCCCCCTAGTTCTAGTTTCACCCGCCAGTGGAAACAACCTCCCTGCTTCTATCTTATCTATTCCCCTCATAATCTTATATATTTCTATAAGATCTTCCCTCATTCTTCTGAATTCCAGTGAGTATTTGCCGATGCAAATGGTCCACAAGATCAAAATCCTGGAACTGCCTCCCAAACAGCACTGTGGGAGTACCTACACCACACGGGACTGCAGCGGGTTCAGGAAGGCAGCTCAGCCACCACCTTCTCAAGGGGCAATCAGGGAGGGGCAAAAAATACTGGTTCCCCCACATCTTTAAACGTGATTTATTGGTCGCAAGTAAGGCTTACGTTAACACTGCAATGAAGTTACTGTGAAAGTCCCCCAGTCGTCCACACTCCAGCGCCTGTCCGGGTTACACTGAGGGAGAATTTAGCATGGCCCAATGCACCCTAACCAGCACGTCTTTCAGACTGTGGGAGGAAACCGGAGCACCCGGAGGAAACCCATGCAGACACGGGGAGAATGTGCAGACTCTGCATAGACAGTGACCCAAGCCAGGAATCGAACCCGGGTCCCTGGCGCTGTGAGGCAGCAGCGCTAACCCACTGTGTCACCGTGCCGCTGGGACTGAACCCGGGTCCCTGGCGCTGTGAGGCAGCAGCGCTAATCCACTGTGTCACCGTGCCGCTGGGATTGAACCCGGGTCCCTGTGAGGCAGCAGCGCTAACCCACTGTGTCACCGTGCCGCTGGGATTGAACCCGGGTCCCTGGCGCTGTGAGGCAGCAGCGCTAACCCACTGTGTCACCGTGCCGCTGGGATTGAACCCGGGTCCCTGTGAGGCAGCAGCGCTAACCCACTGTGCCACCATGCCGCTGGGACTGAACCCGGGTCCCTGTGAGGCAGCAGCGCTAACCCACTGTGTCACCGTGCCGCTGGGATTGAACCCGGGTCCCTGTGAGACAGCAGCGCTAACCCACTGTGTCACCGTGCCGCTGGGATTGAACCCGGGTCCCTGTGAGGCAGCAGCGCTAACCCACTGTGTCACCGTGCCGCTGGGATTGAACCCGGGTCCCTGTGAGGCAGCAGCGCTAACCCACTGTGCCACCGTGCCGCTGGGACTGAACCCGGGTCCCTGTGAGGCAGCAGCGCTAACCCACTGTGTCACCGTGCTGCTGGGATTGAACCCGGGTCCCTGTGAGACAGCAGCGCTAACCCACTGTGTCACCCCACATCTGTAAATGAATTTTAAAGAAGTCCAGTGACCATGACATCTATCATTAATTGTTGGAAAAACCCATCTGGTTCCCTTTAGGGAAGGAAATCTGCTGTCCTTACCCCAGTCTGGCCTACATGTGACTCCAAAGACACAGCAATGTGGTTCACTCTTAACTGCCCTCCAAGGGTAACCAGGGATGGATAATAAATACTGACCCAGCCAGAGACAGCCATATACCTGGGGAGAATAAATTAAAAGCCTGGCTGTAACATGTCTGAGAGAGGCAGGAGAAGGCCGGGCGGCCTGCATCATTCAGACTGGGTACAGGCACCTTAACTCTGTCATCCTTCCTCCCCCTGTCGAACCCCAGCCTCTGGTGCCCACCGAGTGTACAAACAGGCCTATCTCCATCCTGTCAAGCTCTCTGAGCCTGTGAGCTGTCAGTGTGGGAAACACCGCGACATCCCTGTAACAGACAGGCAGGGGGAGCTGGGATTCCCAGCACTGTCCCTCCCTCCCACATCCTCGGTTCAGTCACACCAACAGCCCCTCGTTCCGTTCCCTGTACACCATTATCCCAGCATCAGACTGGGAACCAGGGCAGGCACTCGGCCTGTTGCTATAGTGACGGGATGTTGGGGTGGTTTATTCTGGGAATTGTGTACAAACTGCCGTCTGATTTTACCCAATATCAGCCCAGGTTCCATTCCCCACATCCTCACCGGGAGGGGGGAGGGAGCCAACAGGGTGGGGGGGGGGAGAGCGAACAATCAGGAACCTATCTATCTCTGTCTTAAAGACACTCAATGACCTGGCCCTCCACAGCCTTCTGCAGCAAAGACTTCCACACATTCCCCACTCTCTGGCTGAAGAAATCCCTCCTCATCTCTGTTTTAAAGGATGGTCCCTTTACCCTGAGGTTGTGCCCTCTCTGGTTCTAGTTTTTCCTACTAGTGGAAACGTCCTCTCCACATCCACTCTATCCAGGGGCCTCGCAGTATCCTGTAAGTTTCAATAGATCCCCCCCCATCCTTCTAAACTCCATCGAGTACAGACCCAGAGTCCTCAACCCGTTCCTCATACGACAAGCTCTTCATTCCAGGGATCATTCTTGTGAACCTCCTCTGGACCCTTTCCAAGGCCAGCACATCCTTCCTTAGATACGGGGCCCAAACTGCTCAAAAAGCCAAAATTGCAAAATAAGGGCGGCACAGTGGGTGAGCACTGCTGCTTCACAGCTCCAGGGACCTGGGTTCGATTCCTGGCTTGGGTCACTGTCTGTGTGGAGTTTGCACATTCTCCTCGTGTCTGCGTGGGTTTCCTCCGGGTGCTCCGGTTTCCTCCCGCAGTCCGAAGCTGTACAGGTTAGGTTGATTGCCGTGCTAAAATTGCCCCTTAGTGTCCTGAGATGTGTAAGTTAGAGGGATTAGTGGGTAAATATTTGGGGATAGGGCCTGGGTGGGATTGTGATCCATGCAGGCCTGATGGGCCGAATGGCCTCTTCCTGCACTGTTGTGTTTCTATATTCACAATACTCCAAATGGGTCTGACCAGAGCTTTGTGCAGCCTCAGGAGTCTATCCTGCTCTTGTATTCTCAACCTCTCACTGTGAATGCTAACATTACATTCACTTTCCAAACTGCCGACTGAACCTGCACATTAACCTGTAGAGAATCTTGAACAAGGATTCCCCAAATCCCTTTGTGTTTCCGATTCCCAAAGCATTTTCCCATTTGGAAAATAGTCTCTGCTTCCATTCCTCCTTCCAAATGCATAACCTCACACTTTTCCACACTGTATTCCATCTGCCCACTCTCCGAACCTGTCCGAGTCCCTCTCCACCACCCCCCGCTCCCTCAATACTACCCCTCCCTCTACACACACAGGGTCAGAGCCTGTCCGAGTCCCTCCCCACCACCCCCCGCTCCCTCAATACTACCCCTCCCTCTACACACACAGGGTCAGAGCCTGTCCGAGTCCCTCCCCACCACCCCCCGCTCCCTCAATACTACCCCTCCCTCTACACACACAGGGTCAGAGCCTGTCCGAGTCCCTCCCCACCACCCCCCGCTCCCTCAATACTACCCCTCCCTCTACACACACAGGTCAGAGCCTGTCCGAGTCCCTCTCCACCACCCCCCGCTCCCTCAATACTACCCCTCTCCCCTACACACACAGGGTCAGAGCCTGTCCGAGTCCCTCTCCAGTCCCCCCCTCGCTCCCTCAATACTACCCCTCCCTCTACACACACAGGGTCAGAGCCTGTCCGAGTCCCTCTCCAGTCCCCCCCCCGCTCCCTCAATACTACCCATCCCTCTACACACACAGGGTCAGAGCCTGTCCGAGTCCCTCCCCCAGTCCCCCCCACTCCCTCAATACT
The DNA here is from genome assembly GCF_965287045.1 of Carcharhinus amblyrhynchos. Taxonomy (NCBI): domain Eukaryota; kingdom Metazoa; phylum Chordata; class Chondrichthyes; order Carcharhiniformes; family Carcharhinidae; genus Carcharhinus; species Carcharhinus amblyrhynchos. The sequence continues at coordinate 41,555 of NW_027650533.1, read as the reverse complement.
ACCCCTCCCTCTACACACACAGGGTCAGAGCCTGTCCGAGTCCCTCTCCAGTCCCCCCCCGCTCCCTCAATACTACCCCTCCCTCTACACACACAGGGTCAGAGCCTGTCCGAGTCCCTCCCCCACCACCCCCCGCTCCCTCAATACTACCCCTCCCTCTACACACACAGGGTCAGAGCCTGTCCGAGTCCCTCCCCCACCACCCCCCGCTCCCTCAATACTACCCCTCCCTCTACACACACAGGGTCAGAGCCTGTCCGAGTCCCTCTCAGTCCCCCCGCTCCCTCAATACTACCCCTCCCTCTACACACACAGGGTCAGAGCCTGTCCGAGTCCCTCCCCACCACCCCCCGCTCCCTCAATACTACCCCTCCCTCTACACACACAGGGTCAGAGCCTGTCCGAGTCCCTCCCCCACCACTCCCTGCTCCCTCAATACTACCCCTCCCTCTACACACACAGGGTCAGAGCCTGTCCGAGTCCCTCTCCAGTCCCCCGCTCCCTCAATACTACCCCTCCCTCTACACACACAGGGTCAGAGCCTGTCCGAGTCCCTCTCCAGTCCCCCACCGCTCCCTCAATACTACCCCTCCCTCGACACACACAGGGTCCAGAGCCTGTCGGATCCCTCTCCAGTCCCCCCCTCGCTCCCTCAATACTACCCCTCCCTCTACACACACAGGGTCAGAGCCTGTCCGAGTCCCTCTCCAGTCCCCCACCGCTCCTCAATACTACCCCTCCCTCTACACACACCGGGTCAGAGCCTGTCCGAGTCCCTCTCCAGTCCCCCACCACTCCCTCAATACTACCCCTCCCTCTACATATCTTTGTATCACCCGTAAACTCAGCAACACTGCCTTCCAGTCCCTTCCTCCAAATCGTGAGTGTATATTGTGAAAAGTCACACTCCCAGCACTGACCCCCGAGACACCCCATTAGTCACTGGCTGCCATCCCTGAGAAAGATCCCTTTAACCCCACTCTCTGCCTTCTGCCAGTCGGCCAATCCTCGCCCCATGCCAGAATCTTACCCTGAACACACTGGGCTCTTAACTTATTAACATTCTGCTATGTGGCACTTTGTTCAAGGCCTTCCAGAAATAAAAGTGAAGTGGGAAGCATCTTTGCACAACGTGTGGTGGGGACCATCTCTGAGCAATGTGAGCGCCCCAGGGCTGTGTGGATACCCTGTGTGATGGTTCACAGTTCAGCCTCCTGCTCTCTGCCTCTGACCACAGGGCCAGGCCAGGCTCCTCTGTCTCTCTCAGCAGATCAGGTTCCCAGCCTGGAGTGCAATTCAAGCTGGGAGGCACAGATCCCTTTCACAGCTCACCGATCACTATGGTGACCACACAAACACCAGGCCCACCAGTTTTATAAAAAGCCTGAAGGGCTGCCCAGGAGTTCAACATGGTCATGCAGCAACCCGGGCAGGGGGTCCCGCAGCAACCTGGGCAGGGGGTCCCGCAGCAACCCGGGCAGGGGTCCCGCAGCAACCCGGGCAGGGGGTCCTGCAGCAACCCGGGCAGGGGGTCCCGCAGCAACCCGGGCAGGGGGTCCCGCAGCAACCCGGGCAGGGGGTCCCGCAGCAACCCGGGCAGGGGGCAGGGGGTCCCGCAGCAACCCGGGCAGGGGGCAGGGGGTCCCGCAGCAACCCGGGCAGGGGGCGGGGGGTCCCGCAGCAACCCGGGCAGGGGCGGGGGGTCCCGCAGCAACCCGGGCAGGGGGCGGGGGGTCCCGCAGCAACCCGGGCAGGGGGCGGGGGGTCCCGCAGCAACCCGGGCAGGGGGCGGGGGGTCCCGCAGCAACCCGGGCAGGGGTCCCGCAGCAACCCGGGCAGAGGGCAGGGGGCAGAGGGCAGGGGGCACGGGGCAGGGGGTCCCGCAGCAACCCGGGCAGGGGGCAGAGGGTCCCGCAGCAACCCGGGCAGGGGGTCCCGCAGCAACCCGGGCCAGGGGGCAGGGGGTCCCGCAGCAACCCGGGCAGGGGCAGGGGGTCCCGCAGCAACCCGGGCAGGGGGCAGGGGGTCCCGCAGCAACCCGGGCAGGGGGCAGGGGGTCCCGCAGCAACCCGGGCAGGGGGCAGGGGGTCCCGCAGCAACCCGGGCAGGGGGCAGGGGGTCCCGCAGCAACCCGGGCAGGGGGCAGGGGGTCCCCGCAGCAACCCGGGCAGGGGGCAGGGGGTCCCGCAGCAACCCGGGCAGGGGGCAGGGGGTCCCGCAGCAACCCGGGCAGGGGGCGGGGGGGTCCCGCAGCAACCCAGGCAGGGGGCGGGGGGGGCAGGGGGGTCTAGGGTGGGGGGGGGTGCACTGTCCGTATCCACACCCCTTCTCCGCAGCCACACCCTCTCTCCCTCCCCTCATCCAAATCCCCTCCCTATCCACCCATCCTCTCCCCATCCCCATGCCACTCTCTGTCTAAACAAATGCTGGAGTGTGGCGACTAGGGAATATCCTTCAGAACGCCCTGACCCTCTGACAGTGCGGTGCTCCCTCAGCACTGACCCTCTGACAGTGCGGCGCTCCCTCAGCACTGACCCTCTGACAGTGCGGCACTCCCTCAGCACTGACCCTCTGACAGTGCGGCGCTCCCTCAGCACTGACCCTCTGACAGTGCGGCGCTCCCTCGGCACTGACCCTCTGACAGTGCGGCGCTCCCTCGGCACTGACCCTCTGACAGTGCGGCACTCCCTCGGTACTGACCCTCTGACAGTGCAGCGCTCCCTCAGCACTGACCCTCTGACAGTGCGGGCGCTCCCTCAGCACTGACCCTCTGACAGTGCGGCACTCCCTCAGCACTGACCCTCTGACAGTGCGGCACTCCCTCAGCACTGACCCTCTGACAGTGCAGCGCTCCCTCAGCACTGACCCTCTGACAGTGCGGCGCTCCCTCAGCACTGACCCTCTGACAGTGCGGCACTCCCTCAGCACTGACCCTCTGACAGTGCGGCACTCCCTCGCACTGACCCTCTGACAGTGCGGCACTCCCCCAGTCCTCACTACAACATTTCCCTTGATTATTGTGCTGAAGCTGAGATTCAGGGGGTAATTGCCACACATCTACAGAGAAAAAGAGAGAGAGACTAGAACCGAGCACACCCAGAGACATCATTACCCATGCAAATATCAGCCTGGATATCCAAATGCTGAGACAATGAGCAGAGGCAGCTGCTCTCACACGAGCGATCACAGACACGCAAACACCAAACACAGCAAACATTATTTCATCATTTAATCTTTCTTCCATCAACAACACCCGACAAGCAACACATTTCCAATCATTCATCACCCTGTGTGTGTGAATGCAGATTTAAAGAAAATATGCAGCTTCATCATGATCTGGACTGCAGCCGTTCAAAACGGCAGCCCACCACAACTCAGCAAAACCATCAAGAAAATAAGCATGGAGGATAACAGGTGATCCAGCCATCAACACCCAAACCCAGATATCAGGCAGCAAGAGACAAGAGCTGCAGACCCGTCCCCACCGGCACTGTACCCCAGTGTTATACAGCGACAGACCCGTCCCCACCAGTACTGTACCCCAGTGTTATACAGCGACAGACCCGTCCCCACCAGTACTGTACCCCAGTGTTATACAGCGACAGACCCGTCCCCACCAGTACTGTATCCCAGTGTTATACAGAGACAGACCCGTCCCCACCAGTACTGTACCCCAGTGTTATACAGAGACAGACCCGTCCCCACCAGTACTGTACCCCAGTGTTATACAGCGACAGACCCGTCCCCACCAGTACTGTACCCCAGTGTTATACAGCGACAGACCCGTCCCCACCAGTACTGTATCCCAGTGTTATACAGAGACAGACCCGTCCCCACCAGTACTGTACCCTAGTGTTATACAGAGACAGACCCGTCCCCACCAGTACTGTACCCCAGTGTTATACAGTGACAGACCCGTCCCCACCAGTACTGTACCCCAGTGTTATACAGTGACAGACCCGTCCCCACCAGTACTGTACCCCAGTGTTATATAGTGACAGACCCGTCCCCACCAGTACTGTACCCCAGTGTTATACAGTGACAGACCCGTCCCCACCAGTACTGTACCCCAATGTTATACAGCGACAGACCCACCCCAACTGGTACCGTACCCCAGTGTTATACAGCGACAGACCCGTCCCCACCAGTACCGTACCCCAGTGTTATACAGCGACAGACCCATCCCCACCAGTACTGTACCCCAGTGTTATACAGCGACAGACCCGTCCCCACCGGTACTGTACCCCAGTGTTATACACAGACAGACCCGTCCCCACTGGTACTGTACCGCAGTGTTATACAGTGACAGACCCGTCCCCACCAGTACTGTACCCCAGTGTTATACAGCGACAAACCCGTCCCCACCAATACTGTACCCAAGTATTATACAGGGACAGACCCGTCCCCACCAGTACTGTACCCCAGTGTTATACAGAGACAGACCCGTCCCCACCAGTACCGTACCCCAGTGTTATACAGCGACAGACCCGTCCCCACCAGTACTGTACCCCAGTGTTATACAGTGACAGACCCGTCCCCACCAGTACTGTACCCCAGTGTTATATAGTGACAGACCCGTCCCCACCAGTACTGTACCCCAGTGTTATACAGTGACAGACCCGTCCCCACCAGTACTGTACCCCAATGTTATACAGCGACAGACCCACCCCAACTGGTACCGTACCCCAGTGTTATACAGCGACAGACCCGTCCCCACCAGTACCGTACCCCAGTGTTATACAGCGACAGACCCATCCCCACCAGTACTGTACCCCAGTGTTATACAGCGACAGACCCGTCCCCCACCGGTACTGTACCCCAGTGTTATACACAGACAGACCCGTCCCCACTGGTACTGTACCGCAGTGTTATACAGTGACAGACCCGTCCCCACCAGTACTGTACCCCAGTGTTATACAGCGACAAACCCGTCCCCACCAATACTGTACCCAAGTATTATACAGGGACAGACCCGTCCCCACCAGTACTGTACCCCAGTGTTATACAGAGACAGACCCGTCCCCACCAGTACTGTACCCCAGTGTTCGACAGATATACTGCCCACTCTCTCGGGTCGGGTGTATGTGAGGTTTAGGTTGATATATACTGCCCACTCTCTCGGGTGGGGTGTGTGTGAGGTTTAGATTGATACATACTGCCCCTCTCGGGTCGGGTGTGTGTGAGGTTGAGGTTGATATATACTGCCCACTCTCTCGGGTGGGGTGTGTGTGAGGTTTACGTTGATATATACTGCCCACTCTCTCTCGAGTCAGGTGCGGGTGAGGTTTAGATTGATACATACTGCCCACTCTCTCGGGTGGGGTGTGTGTGAGGTTTAGGTTGATATATACTGCCCACTCTCTCGGGTGGGGTGTGTGTGAGGTTTAGGTTTATATATACTGCCCACTCTCTCGGGTCAGGTGTGTGTGAGGTTTAGATTGATATATACTGTCCACTCTCTCGGGTGGGGTGTTTGTGAGGTTTAGGTTGATATATACTGCCCACTCTCTCGGGTGGGGTGTCTGTGAGGTTTAGGTTGATATATACTGCCCACTCTCTCGGGTGGGGTGTGTGTGAGTTTTAGATTGATATATACTGCCCGATCACTCGGGTGGGGTGTGTGAGAGGTTTAGATTGATATATACTGCCCACTCTCCCAGGTGGGATGTGGGTGAGTTGTAGGTTTATATATACTACCCACTCTCTCGAGTCAGGTGTGGGTGAGTTTTAGGTTTATATATACTGCCCACTCTCTCAGGTGGGGTGTGTGTGAGGTTTAGGTTTATATATACTGCCCACTCTCTCGGGTGGGGTGTGTGTGAGGTTTAGGGTTATATATACTGCCCACTCTCTCGGGTGGGGTGTGTGTGAGGTTTAGGTTTATATATACTGCCCACTCTCTCAGGTGGGGTGTGTGTGAGGTTTAGGTTTATATATACTGCCCACTCTCTCGGGTGGGGTGTGTGTGAGGTTTAGGTTTATATATACTGCCCACTCTCTCGGGTGGGGTGTGTGTGAGGTTTAGGTTTATATATACTGCCCACTCTCTCGGGTCGGGTGTATGTGAGGTTTAGGTTTATATATACTGCCCACTCTCTCGGGTCGGGTGTGTGTGAGGTTTAGATTGATACATACTGCCCACTCTCTCGGGTGGGGTGTGTGTGAGGTTTAGGTTTATATATATATATACTGCCCACTCTCTCGGGTGGGGTGTGTGTGAGGTTTAGGTTTATATATACTGCCCACTCTCTCGGGTGGGGTGTGTGTGAGGTTTAGGTTTATATATACTGCCCACTCTCTCAGGGATTTGTATCCATTGAGAACCCAGTCCCTTTCGGTTTGGAGAAGTTCTCGTGGAGGTGTGCGCAGGTGATGGATTTGCATTGCGGATCGGAAACGCTCATGGTCAGTTCCCTGCAGCCCAGTACACAATGAGCTGGGATTGTGTGACAATCTTTTCAGCGTATTGCCCCCGGGTCTGTGTGGCAGGTTCAGTTCCAGAGCTGCACCTTAACCACAGTCATTATCACTCTGTGGTGCTGAACGTGGAGACATTCTCCGCGATGGAATCAAAGCCAGCGCCCCTCTGCCCCGCTCGCAGATTCCCCCCTCTGCCCCGCTCGCAGATTCCCCCCTCTGCCCCGCTCACAGATTCCCCCCTCTGCCCCGCTCGCAGATTCCCCCTTCTGCCCCGCTCACAGATTCTCCCCTCTGCCCCGCTCACAGATTCCCCCCTCTGCCCCGCTCACAGATTCTCCCCTCTGCCCCGCTCACAGATTCCCCCCTCTGCCCCGCTCGCAGATTCCCCCCTCTGCCCCGCTCACAGATTCCCCCCTCTGCCCCGCTCGCAGATTCCCCCCTCTGCCCCGCTCGCAGATTCCCCCTTCTGCCCCGCTCACAGATTCCCCCTTCTGCCCCGCTCACAGATTCCCCCCTCTGCCCCGCTCACAGATTCCCCCCTCTGCCCCGCTCGCAGATTCCCCCTTCTGCCCCGCTCACAGATTTCCCCCTCTGCCCCGCTCGCAGATTCCCCCCTCTGCCCCGCTCGCAGATTCCCCCTTCTGCCCCGCTCACAGATTCCCCCCTCTGCCCCGCTCGCAGATTCCCCCCTCTGCCCCGCTCGCAGATTCCCCCCTCTGCCCCGCTCGCAGATTCCCCCTTCTGCCCCGCTCGCAGATTCCCCCTTCTGCCCCGCTCGCAGATTTCCCCCTCTGCCCCGCTCACAGATTCCCCCTTCTGCCCCGCTCACAGATTCCCCCCTCTGCCCCGCTCACAGATTCCCCCTTCTGCCCCGCTCACAGATTCCCCCTTCTGCCCCGCTCACAGATTCCCCCTTCTGCCCCGCTCGCAGATTTCCCCCTCTGCCCCGCTCACAGATTCCCCCTTCTGCCCCGCTCACAGATTCCCCCCTCTGCCCCGCTCACAGATTCCCCCTTCTGCCCCGCTCACAGATTCCCCCTTCTGCCCCGCTCGCAGATTTCCCCCTCTGCCCCGCTCGCAGATTCCCCCCTCTGCCCCGCTCGCAGATTCCCCCCTCTGCCCCGCTCGCAGATTCTCCCCTCTGCCCCGCTCGCAGATTCCCCCCTCTGCCCCGCTCGCAGATTCCCCCCTCTGCCCCGCTCGCAGATTCCCCCCTCTGCCCCGCTCGCAGATTCCCCCTTCTGCCCCGCTCACAGATTCCCCCCTCTGCCCCGCTCGCAGATTCCCCCCTCTGCCCCGCTCGCAGATTCTCCCCTCTGCCCCGCTCGCAGATTCTCCCCTCTGCCCCGCTCGCAGATTCCCCCCTCTGCCCCGCTCACAGATTCCGCCCCCTTACCCACTCCCAGATATCCCCCGCCCTTTCCCAGATCCCTCTCCCCCGGCCGTTCCCAGATCCCCCTCGCACCGCCCCGTCCGCACATCCCCCTCGCACCGCCCCGTCCGCACATCCCCCTCGCACCGCCACGTCTGCAGATTCCCCCCCCTCCGCCACATCCACAGATTCCGCCCCCTCCGCCACATCCACAGATTCCGCCCCCCTCCGCCACATCCACAGATTCCGCCCCCCTCCGCCACATCCACAGATTCCGCCCCCCTCCGCCACATCCACAGATTCCGCCCCCCTCCGCCACATCCACAGATTCCCCCCTCCGCCACATCCACAGATTCCCCCTCCGCCACATCCACAGATTCCGCCCCCCTCCGCCACATCCACAGATTCCGCCCCCCTCCGCCACATCCACAGATTCCCCCCCCCGCCACATCCACAGATTCCGCCCCCCTCCGCCACATCCACAGATTCCCCCCCCCGCCACATCCACAGATTCCCCCCCCCGCCACATCCACAGATTCCCCCCTCCGCCACATCCACAGATTCCCCCCTCCGCCACATCCACAGATTCCCCCCCCGCCACATCCACAGATTCCCCCCCTCCGCCACATCCACAGATTCCGCCCCCCCCGCCACATCCACAGATTCCCCCCTCCGCCACATCCACAGATTCCGCCCCCCTCCGCCACATCCACAGATTCCCCCCTCCGCCACATCCACAGATTCCCCCCCCCGCCACATCCACAGATTCCCCCCCCCGCCACATCCACAGATTCCCCCCTCCGCCACATCCACAGATTCCCCCCTCCGCCACATCCACAGATTCCCCCCCCGCCACATCCACAGATTCCCCCCCTCCGCCACATCCACAGATTCCGCCCCCCCCGCCACATCCACAGATTCCCCCCTCCGCCACATCCACAGATTCCGCCCCCCTCCGCCACATCCACAGATTCCCCCCTCCGCCACATCCACAGATTCCCCCCCCCGCCACATCCACAGATTCCCCCCCCCGCCACATCCACAGATTCCCCCCTCCGCCACATCCACAGATTCCCCCCTCCGCCACATCCACAGATTCCCCCCTCCGCCACATCCACAGATTCCGCCCCCCCCGCCACATCCACAGATTCCCCCCTCCGCCACATCCACAGATTCCGCCCCCCTCCGCCACATCCACAGATTCCCCCCTCCGCCACATCCACAGATTCCGCCCCCCCCCGCCACATCCACAGATTCCCCCCTCCGCCACATCGACAGATTCCCCCCCCCGCCACATCCACAGATTCCGCCCCCCTCCGCCACATCCACAGATTCCCCCTCCGCCACATCCACAGATTCCCCCTCCGCCACATCCACAGATTCCCCCTCCGCCACATCCACAGATTCCTCCCCCCCCGCCACATCCACAGATTCCGCCCCCCTCCGCCACGTCCACAGATTCCCCCCCCCTCCGCCACGTCCACAGATTCCCCCCCCCTCCGCCACGTCCACAGATTCCCCCCCCCCGCCACGTCCACAGACTCCCCCCTCCGCCACGTCCACAGACTCCCCCCTCCGCCACGTCCACAGATTCCCCCCCCCTCCGCCACGTCCACAGATTCCCCCCCCCTCCGCCACATCCACAGATTCCCCCCTCCGCCACGTCCACAGATTCCCCCTCCGCCACGTCCACAGATTCCCCCCCCCGCCACGTCCACAGATTCCCCCCTCCGCCACATCCACAGATTCCCCCCCCCTCCGCCACATCCACAGATTTCCCCCCCACTCCGCCACGTCCACAGATTTCCCCCCCACTCCGCCACGTCCACAGATTCCTCCCCCTCCGCCACATCCACAGATTCCCCCCCCCGCCACGTCCACAGATTCCTCCCCCCTCCGCCACGTCCACAAATTCCCCCCTCCGCCACGTCCACAGATTTCCCCCCCCCCCGCCACGTCCACAGATTCCTCCCCCTCCGCCACATCCACAGATTCCCCCCTCCGCCACATCCACAGATTCCCCCCCCCCGCCACGTCCACAGACTCCCCCCCCTCCGCCACATCCACAGATTCCCCCTCCCGCCACGTCCACAGATTCCCCCCTCCGCCACGTCCACAGATTCCCCCCCCCCCGCCACATCCACAGATTCCCCCTCCGCCACGTCCACAGATTCCCCCTCCGCCACGTCCACAGATTCCCCCCTCCGCCACGTCCACAGATTCCCCCTCCGCCACGTCCACAGATTCCTCCCCCCCGCCACGTCCACAGATTCCCCCCCCCTCCGCCACATCCACAGATTCCTCCCCCCCGCCACGTCCACAGATTCCCCCCCCTCCGCCACATCCACAGATTCCCCCCTCCGCCACATCCACAGATTCCCCCTCCGCCACATCCACAGATTCCCCCCTCTGCCACATCCACAGATTCCTCCCCCCTCCCGCCACGTCCACAGATTCCCCCTCCCGCCACGTCCACAGATTCCCCCTCCGCCACATCCACAGATTCCTCCCCCCCGCCACATCCACAGATTCCCCCCCCCTCCGCCACATCCACAGATTCCCCCCTCCGCCACATCCACAGATTCCCCCCTCCGCCACATCCACAGATTCCCCCCCCTCCGCCACATCCACAGATTCCTCCCCCCCGCCACGTCCACAGATTCCCCCCCCCTCCGCCACATCCACAGATTCCCCCCTCTGCCACATCCACAGATTCCTCCCCCCTCCCGCCACGTCCACAGATTCCCCCTCCCGCCACGTCCACAGATTCCCCCTCCGCCACATCCACAGATTCCCCCCCCCCCGCCACATCCACAGATTCCCCCTCCGCCACATCCACAGATTCCCCCCCCCTCCGCCACATCCACAGAATCCTCCCCCTCCGCCACATCCACAGATTCCCCCTCCGCCACATCCACAGATTCCCCCCTCCGCCACATCCACAGATTCCCCCTCCGCCACATCCACAGATTCCCCCTCCGCCACGTCCACAGATTCCTCCCCTCTGCCACGTCCACAGATTCCTCCCCTCTGCCACATCCACAGATTCCCCCCCCGCCACATCCACAGATTTCCGCCCCCCTCCACCCCGACCCTAAATAGCTGCAGCGCTATTTCACAGCTTAATTTACAAAGTTACTCGTGTCTGCCTTGTTCCACAGGGAGATAACTAACTGCTGGAGCTCAGTAACGGGGCTGGTAGCGTGTGGAGAGTGCCATTCCCACCCTCACCAACACACTCTTCATAGAGACTGCCCGTAAACTGACTGGGCTTTACACCCAGCAGAGAGTATAGCACTGCAGCAACCAGAACCTGAGGCTGCTCTGTGCCAGAACGTACACAGAACTAACAAGGTCCCTCAGAATGAAACAACATCTTCGACAGAGAATTTATTTTAGCTACAAAGTTCCGTGCCATCTGACCCCCCCCCTCCTTTCACCCCACGTGGATGGGCAAGAGAGAGAGGGAGACACCACCAGCGATTACTGACCACGCACAAGGCTGACAGGAGCTGTGACGGTGAATGAGAAACAAGAATCCACCCAGAAATCTCACCCTCGTAACTCACCAAACAAAACATAAATAAAGGGTGGACTCGGTTCCTGCACTCACCTCCCTGTCAGTGGATAAGGTGCGCAGAGCAGCTCAGGGTGAAAATATTTCCAAGCATGACCTAATACTGGTGTTTGGCAGGGTCGAGGCACCCTGATTCTCGTTAAACAATAACAACAACACATTGCAGTAGCAGGGGAGCGGCATAATATACACAATCACCTTCGCACACACACACATTACACAGCTCCTCACATCCCACAGCATATGCAAGGATACAGCCACTGCTGGGTTCACCGTATGTACCTGGCAGCACAGGGCCAGGGACACAGAGGGCAGCAATGCAAGCATGTCAGGTCCAGGGCAGTGCTGTCACTAACCCACCATGGCTGAATTGTACACCCGCTCACAGACAGAGAACGGTGTGAGCTATTACAGGGTGCCTGGAGTCACAATTGGGAGGGGGGAGAAAACGGGGCAATTACTAAACCACGAATGGTAGGGACAGAGCAGCCACCTGAGTCTGTCACACAGCACTCTACACACTGCATCTTCTCCCACTTCCCATCAATGTTATCACATATAACACAGCAGCCAGCTCTCCCAAACACAACGCAAGGAAACTAACAACAACTCACCTTTACACTACATCCTTAACAGCAGCAGCAATCAGACAACACCCTACAGCGCACCAAAGGCCAATTCTGCCCATTGAGTCTGTACCAACTCTCACACACAGCATCTTAACCAGGCCCTATCCCCGTAACCTAACATAATTACCCTGCTATTCCCCACAACCTGCACATCTTCAGACACTAAGGGGGCAATTTCCTACGGCCAATCCACCCTAACCCACACATCTTTGGACACTAAGGGACAATTTATCATGGCCAATCCACCCTAACCTACACATCTTTGGACACTAAGGGACAATTTAGCACGGCCAATCCCCATAGCCTGCACATCTTATGGACTGTGGGAGGAAACTGGACCACATGAAGGAAACCCACGCAGACGCGGGGAGAACATGCAGACTCCGCAAGGAGAGTGAGCCAAGCTGGGATTGAACCCGGGTCCCTGGCACTGAGAGGCAGTAGCGCTAACCCACTGTGTCACCATGCCGCTGGGATTGAACCCGGGTCCCTGGCACTGTGAGACAGTAGCGCTAACCCACTGTGTCACCGTGCCGCTGGGATTGAACCCGGGTCCCTGGCGCTGTGAGACAGCAGCCCTAACCCACTGTGTCACCGTGCCACTGGGATTGAACCCGGGTCCCTGTGAGGCAGCAGGGCTAACCCACTGTGTCACCGTGCCGCTGGGATTGATCCTGGGTCCCTGGCGCTGTGAAGCAGCAGCGCTAACCCACTGTGTCACCGTGCCGCTGGGATTGAACCCGGGTCCCTGGCGCTGTGAGGCAGCAGCGCTAACCCACTGTGTCACCGTGCCACTGGGATTGAACCCGGGTCCCTGTGAGACAGCAGCGCTAACCCACTGTGTCACCGTGCTGCTGGGATTGAACCCGGGTCCCTGGCGCTGTGAGGCAGCAGCGCTAACCCACTGTGTCACCGTGCCGCTGGGATTGAACCCGGGTCCCTGGCGCTGTGAGGCAGCAGCGCTAACCCACTGTGTCACCGTGCTGCCTGGTGTCAAACGCAGTTCTACATCAGCGACCTCAGGTAAAACCTGAAACCAAATCACCTGAGTGATCTGAGTTCAGGGGACAACAGATTGGTGGGAGAGCTCGATGTTAAGGGGCAGGCCTCCAAGGGTGAGGGAGGTGTAGAGGTTTAAGACAGTTTTAAGGTCTGGCCTCCAGTGCCCACTGAGGGACTGAGGTGGATACAGGAGATCAAAGCCGGAGGAATCTGCAGCTTATCGATGAGTAAATCTGATTATGGAGCTAGCTGTGAAGGAAACCAGAACATTATGATGCAGGTCACCAACAGGTCATTCACCACTGCAGTTCCATTAGACTGCAAAACGCAGATCCTCTGACAGTGCAACGCTCCCTCGGCGCTGACCCTCTGACAGTGCGGCGCTCCCTCAGCACTGACCCTCTGACAGTGCGGCGCTCCCTCAGCACTGACCCTCTGACAGTGCGGCGCTCCCTCAGCACTGACCCTCTGACAGTGCGGCACTCCCTCAGCACTGACCCTCTGACAGTGCGGCACTCCTTCAGCACTGACCCTCTGACAGTGCGGCGCTCCCTCAGCACTGACCCTCTGACAGTGCGGCGCTCCCTCAGCACTGACCCTCTGACAGTGCGGCACTCCCTCAGCACTGACCCTCTGACAGTGCGGCGCTCCCTCGGTATTGCAATGAGCAATGGTTGACTGGGACATCAGACAATTGTGAGTTACAACACAACCAATGGATCACTTCAGCATCAACATGTTCCTGTAATGAGGAACAGATCTCCCACTCACACCTCTCCCTCCCCATCTCCCCCTCCTGTTTAATCTTCTCTCTCTCGAATACACTCTACTCATTCCTCTCTCTCCCTCTATTGCTTCGGTTTATTCCTGTTTATTCCTCCTCTCTATTTCTTTCTCCAGCTCACTTTCCTCCCCCGATTTCTCTATTTGAGTATTTATCTATCTATCTCACTCTCGATATCCATTCCTCTATCCAGCCCTCTCTCTATTCTATTTGCCAGTTAATTCTCTGTACCTGTGCTTTACTATTCACTCTACTGCTGGATCTCTCAATTTATTCCACTCTCTGTTCCCGCTGTACCCCCCACTCTGTCTCTCCATCCTCCCATCCCCCTCTCTATCCCTATTTCTCTCTTTCCCTCTCTCCCCCTTCCCTTTCCCCTTCTCTATTTCTCACTCTCTCTCTCTAGCCCTAGTTCTCCATTTATTCCTCTCTGTCTCTATCCTTCTCTCCCCCTCTCCATCTCTCTATCCCTCTCTTTCCCTATCTCTTGATTTTCACAATCTGTCTCTCTCTCTCCTGTTCCTCCCACTTTCCCTCTCTCTCCCCCCCTTTCTCCATTTCCACACTCTCTCTATCCCCTATCCCTCTCTCTTCCTCTCTCTCTCTATTTTCATGCTCTTTCTCTCCTATCACTCCCTCTCTCTCTATTTTCACACCCTCCCCTGCTCTCTCTCCCCCTCTCTATCTTCCTATTTTCACACTGTCTCTCTATCTCTCCCCATCCCCCCTCTCTCTATTTTCACACACTCTCCCTGTCTTTCTCACTCTCTATTTTTACTCTCTCGCCCTCTCTATCTCTATTTTCATACTGTCTCTCTCCCTCTATCCCTCACTGTCTCTCTCTCTCTCCTCCCTCTTGCTCTATTTTCACATTCTGTCTCTCTCTCTATCCCCTTTCCCTCTCTATTTTCACACTCTCTCTCTATCCCCTCACTCCCACTCCCTATCCCTCCCTCTCACTATTTCACACTGTCTCTCTCTCTCTCACCTATCCTTATCTCTTCATTTTCACAAACTCTGTCTCTATCACACTCTCCCTATCCTTCTGTTTTCACTCTCGCTCTCTCACCTATCCCTCTCTCTCACCTCCTCTATCACTCTACTTTCACACACTCGCTCTCTCTCTTCCCCCCATCCCCTCTCCTCTCTATGCCCCCACTCTCTCCCCATCCCTCTCTTGCTATTTTCACACTCTTTCTCTATCCCCTCACTCCCTATCCTGCTCTATTTTCACACTCACTTGCTCTCTCTCTCTCTCCTCCCTCTATTTTCATACACATTGTCTCTCTCTCTTTCCCCCATCTCTATCCCACTCCCTCTCTCTATTTTTACACTTTCTCTCTCCCTATCCCCTCTCTATTTTCACACACTCTCTCTCCCCCCCATCCCTCTCTCTATTTTCACACTCTGTCTCTCACTCTTTCTCGCTATCCCCATCCCCCTCTCTCTCACTCTTTTTGTCTATCCCCATCCCTCCCTCTCTCTATTTTCACATACTCTCTCTCTTCCCAATGCTATCCCTCTATTTTCACACTCTCTCTCTCTCCCCTATCCCTATCTCTCTCTATTTTCACACTCTCTCTCTCTCTCCCCTATCCCTATCTCTCTCTATTTTCACACTCTCTCTCTCCTCATCCCGATTTCTATTTTCACACTCTCTCTCTTCCCAATGCTATCCCTCTATTTTCACACTCTCTCTCTCTCCCCTATCCCTATCTCTCTCTATTTTCACACTCTCTCTCTCCTCATCCCGATTTCTATTTTCACACTCTCTCTCCCCCTAGCCCTATCTCTCTCTATTTTCACACTCTCTCTATTTTCACACTCTCTCTCTCCCCTATCCCTATTTTCACACTCTCTCTCTCCCCATCCCGATCTCTATTTTCACACTCTCTCTCTCCACTATCTCTCTCTATTTTCACACACTCTCTCTCCCCTATCCCTATCTATTTTCACACTCTCTCTCTCCCCATCCCGATCTCTATTTTCACACTCTCTCTCTCCCTATCCCGATCTCTCTCTATTTTCACATGCTCTCTCTCCCCTATCCCTATCTCTATTTTCACACTCTCTCTCTCCCCATCCCGATGTCTCCCTATTTTCACACTCTCTCTCTCCCCTATCCCTATCTCTATTTTCACACTCTCTCTCTCCCCTATCCCTATCTCTATTTTCACACTCTCTCTCCCCTATCCCTATCTCTCTCTATTTTCACACTCTCTCTCTCCCCATCCCGATCTCTATTTTCACACTCTCTCTCTCCACTATCTCTCTCTATTTTCACACTCTCTCTCTCCCCTATCCCTATCTCTATTTTCACACTCTCTCTCTCCCCTATCCCGATCTCTCGCTATTTTCACATGCTCTCTCTCCCCTATCCCTATCTCTATTTTCACACTCTCTCTCTCCCCTATCCCGATGTCTCTCTATTTTCACACTCTCTCTCTCCCCTATCCCTATCTCTCTCTATTTTCACACACTCTCTCTCTCCCCATCCCGATCTCTCTCTATTTTCACTCTCTCTCTCCTATCCCGATCTCTCTCTATTTTCACTCTCTCTCTCTCCTATCCCTACCTCTCTCTATTTTCACACACTCTCTCCCCATCTCTATCCCTCCCTGTCTCTCTATTTTCACATTCTCTCTATCCCCATCCCTATCCATTTTCACTCTCTCATTATCCCTCTATCTATTTCGACACTGTCTCTCTCTCTCTCCCGCCCCCTATCCCTATCTATTTTCACACTCTCTCTATTCCCTATCCCTCTATTTTCACACACTATCTCTCTCCCTACCCCCTATCCATGTTCACACACTCGCTATCCCTATCCCCCATCTCCCTCTCTCTATCTCTCTATTTTCACACTGTCTCTCTCTCTATCCCCATCCCTATCCCTTTATTTCCACAATCTCTCTCCCCTATCCCTCTCTCTATTTTCACACTCTGTCTCTCTCCCTATCTCACTATCCCCTATCCCTTTCTCAATCCCCTCCCTCCCCCTCTCTCTTTTTCTCTATTTCCACACTGTTTCCCTCTCCTTACTCGCTATCCATTTTCACACTCTATTTCTCTACCCTTTATCTTTCTATTTCCTCTCTCTCCCTACTCCCTATCCATTTCCACACACTCTCCCTATCTCTATCCTCTATCCCTATCTATTTCCACACTCTCCCTATCTCTCTCTCTCTATTTCCACACCCTCTCTCTCTCCCTACTCCCTATCCATTTCCACATACTCTCCCTATCTCTATCCCTATATATTTCCACACTCTCCCTATCTCCCTCTCTATTTCCACACCCTCCCTATCTCCCTCTCTATTTCCACACCCTGTCTCTCACTCTCTCTACTCCTGATCCATTTCCACTCTCTCCCTCTATCCCTCTCTCTTTCTCTCTCATTTCCACACTCTCCTTCTCTCTACCCTCTATCTCCACACTCTGTCTCTCTCTCTCCCCCCCATCCCTCTCTCTCTCTATTTCCACACACTTTCTCTCTCTCTATCCCTATCTCTTTCTCCCCCCCATCCATCTTTATTTTCGCAGTCTCTCTCCCTGTCCATTTCCACACTCTCTCTCTCCCCTCTATCCCTATCTCCCCCCATCCATCTTTATTTTCACACTCAGTCTCTCTATCCCTTTCTCCCCCCATATCCATCTTTATTTCCACACTCTGTCTCTCCTACTCTCTCTCTGCTCTATCCCTATCTCCCCCCATATCCATCTTTATTTCCACACCCTCTCTCTCTATCCCTATCCCTTTCTCCCCCCCCATATCCCCCTCTACTTCCACACTCTCCCTCTCTCTCTATCCCCTTCTCCCCCATATCCATCTTTATTTTCACACTCTCCCCCCACTCTCTCTCTCCCCTCTATCCCTATCTCCCCCCGTATCCATCTTTATTTCCACTCTCTCTCTCTATCCCTTTCTCTCCCCATATCCATCTTTATTTCCACACTCTGTCTCTCCCTCCTCTATCCCTATCTCCCCCCATATCCCTCTCTATTTCCACACTCTCCCTCTCTATCCCTTTCTCCCCCATATCCATCTTTATTTTCACACTCTCCCTCTCTTTATCCCTATCTCTCCCCCCCATATCCATCTTTATTTCCACACTCTCTCTATCCCTTTCTCCCCCATATCCATCTTTATTTTCACACTCTGTCTCTCTCCCTGTCTCTCTAGGTTCTTTACCCAGAGGGTGGTGAGGGATTGGAATGCCCTGCCTGCTGCAGTTGTAAATGCGCCTAGTTTGGGGGCGTTTAAGAGATCCGTGGATAGGTTTATGGATGGAAAGGGTTTGGTTTAGGTTAGAGGGTCATTGGCTTTTTAACTGGTCGGTGCAACATCGTGGGCCGAAGGGCCCGTTCTGCGCTGTAATGTTCTATGTTCTATCCCTTTCACTCCCATATCCATCTTTATTTCCACACTCTGTCTCTCTCCCTCTCTCTCTCTCCCCCCCCATATCCATCTTTATTTTCACACTCTCCCCCCTCTCTCCCTATCCCCATCTCTCCCCCATATCCATCTATTTTCACACTCTGTCTGTCTCTCTCCCTCTCTCTCTATCCCTATCTCCCCCATATCCATCTTTATTTCCACACTCTGTCTCTCTCCCTCTCTCTCTATCCCTCTCTTCCCCCCCATATCCATCTTTATTTTCACACTCTGTCTCTCTCCCTCTCTCTCTATCCCTCTCTTCCCCCCCATATCCATCTTTATTTTCACACTCTGTCTCTCTCCCTCTCTCCCCCCCATATCCATCTTTATTTTCACACTCTCCCCCCTCTCTCCCTATCCCCATCTCTCCCCCATATCCATCTATTTTCACACTCTGTCTCTCTCCCTCTCTCTCTATCCCTATCTCCCCCATATCAATCTTTATTTCCACACTCTGTCTGTCTCTCTCTCTCTCTCTCTCTATCCCTATCTCCCCCATATCAATCTTTATTTCCACACTCTGTCTGTCTCTCTCTCCCTCTCTCTCTATCCCTATCTCCCCCATATCAATCTTTATTTCCACACTCTGTCTGTCTCTCTCTCTCTCTCTCTCTCTATCCCTATCTCCCCCATATCAATCTTTATTTCCACACTCTGTCTGTCTCTCTCTCTCTCTCTCTCTCTATCCCTATCTCCCCCATATCTATCTTTATTTTCACACTCTCTCTCTCTCTCTCTATCCCTATCTCCCCCATATCAATCTTTATTTCCACACTCTGTCTGTCTCTCTCTCTCTCTCTCTCTCTATCCCTATCTCCCCCATATCTATCTTTATTTCCACTCTCTCTCTCTCTCTCTCTATCCCTATCTCCCCCCCATATCAATCTTTATTTTCACACTCTGTCTCTCTCTCTCTCCCTCTCTCTCTATCCCTATCTCCCCCATATCTATCTTTATTTCCACACTCTCTCTCTCTCCCTCTCTCTCTATCCCTATCTCCCCCCATATCCATCTTTATTTTCATACTCTCCCTCTCTCTCTATCCCTATCTCCCCCATATCCATCTTTATTTTCATACTCTCTCTCTCTCTCTCACCTTCCGGCTTCATGACGGCCGCCATTTTACTTCCGATTCCCATTGGCCTCAGGCCCCGCCTCCCGCCGCGCCCATTGGCCGCGCCCAGCACGCGCCGCGCTCTCATTGGTGAGGGGACACGTCCATCAGAAAAAACCGGGTCCCCATTGGCCCAAGCGGGAGCCAATGGAGACGGAGCAGAGGCTGGAGCTGGGAGTTGATTGGACGCGGCTGACGTCACTCAGCCAGACTGACCATTTAGGGAAGAGCGAGGGGAACCAATCAGAGCGCGACATCCTGAGAACCAATCAGAGTCCAGACACAGTCTGAGCGTCCCCCCAGGGTCCATGTGCTCCTCCCCTAGCATCTAGGCATACCGTTCATAGAGTAGTGGGGTCCCTCAGCCCAGCACACCATCAGATCCATCACTGATCTATATACAGTATACTACTGTTCATAGAGTACTGGGGTCCCTCAGCCCAGCACACCATCAGATCCATCACTGATCTGTACAGAGACAGCACACTGCTCATAGAGTACTGGGGTTCCTCAGCCCAGCACATAATCAGATCCATTACTGATCTATACAGGCTACAGATACAGCATACTGTTCATAGAGTACTGGGGTCCCTCAGCCCAGCACACCATCAGATCCATCACTGATCTGTACAGAGACAGCACACTGCTCATAGAGTACTGGGGTTCCTCAGCCCAGCACATAATCAGATCCATTACTGATCTATACAGGCTACAGATACAGCATACTGTTCATAGAGTACTGGGGTCCCTCAGCCCAGCACACCATCAGATCCATCACTGATCTGTACAGACACAGCATACCATTCATAGAGTACATAGATTTGATTTTTGTCACATGTACTGGGATACAGTGAAAAGTATTGTTTCTTGCGCACTATACAGACAAAGCATACTGTTCATAGAAAAATAAAGGAGAGAGTGCAGAATGTAGCGTAACAGTCATAGCTAGGGTGTAGAGAAAGATCAACTTAATGCGAGGTAGGTCCGTTCAAAAGTCTGACAGCAGCAGGGAAGAAGCTGTTCTTGAGTCAGTCGGTACGTGACCTCAGACTTTTGTATCTTTTTCCTGATGGAAGAAGGTGGAAGAGAGAATGTCCGGGGTTTGTGGCGTCCTTAATTATACTGGCTGCTTTTCCCGAGGCAGCGGGAAGTGTAGACAGAGTCAATGGATGGGAGGCTGGTTTGTGTGTTGAGACTGGGCGACATTCATGACCTTTTGTAGTTCCTTGCGGCCTTGGGCAGAGCAGGAGCCCAGACCAAGCTGTGATAGAACCAGAAAGAATGCTTTCTGTGGGGCATCTGTAAAAGTTGATGAGATTTGTAGCTAACATTCCGAATTTCCTTAGTCCTCTCAGAAAGTAGAGGCGTTGGTGGGGATTTCTGAACAAATTGTTGGCATTGGCAGATGGGGAGGGTGGGGGACCAAGACAGGTTATTGGTGATCTGGACACCTAAAATCTTGAAGCTCTCAGCCATTTCTATTTTGTCCCCGTTGATGTAGCCAGGGGCATGTTCTCCTTTACACTTCCTGAAGTCAATGACAATCTCCTTTGTTGACATTGAGGGAGAGATTATTGTCACCGCACCTGTTCACCAGATTCTCTATCTCATTCCTGTACTCTGTCCGGTCATTGTTTGAGATCAGACCCGCTAGGGTGGTGTCATAAACTCTGTATCTTCAACAGGGGCAGGACAGTGGCACAGTTGTTGGCACTGCTGCCTCACAGAGCCAGGGATCTGTTCTGTAGCGAGGCTATGAAGTTTCTGTGAAAATCACCGAGTTGCTACATACCATCCCTTGTGAATGCAATGTCAGCATTCACGGTGAGACGGCAAGAATACAAGAGCAGGCATGGACTTCTGAGGCTGTATAAGGCTCTGGTCAGACCCCATTTGGAGGATTGTGAGCAGTTTTGGGCCCTGTATCTAAGGAAGGATGTGCCGGCCTTGGAAAGGGTCCAGAGGAGGTTCACAAGAATGATCCCTGGAATGAAGAGCTTGTCGTATGAGGAATGGGTTGAGGGCTCTGGGTCTGTACTCGTTGGAGTTTAGAAGGATGAGGGGGGGATCTTATTGAAACTTACAGGATACTGCGAGGCCCTGGATAGAGTGGACGTGGAGAGGATGTTTCCACTAGTAGGAAAAACTAGAACCAGAGAGGGCACAACCTCAGGGTAAAGGGACCATCCTTTAAAACAGAGATGGGGAGGGATTTCTTCAGCCAGAGAGTGGGGAATGTGTGGAACTCTTTGCCGCAGAAGGCTGTGGAGGGCCAGGTCATTGAATGTCTTTAAGACAGAGATAGATAGGTTCCTGATTAATAAGGGGCTCAGGGGTAATGGGGAAAAGGCAGGAGAATGGGGGATGAGAAAAATATCAGCCATGATTGAATGGCAGAGCAGGCACGATGGGCCGAGTGGCCTCATTCTGCTCATCTATCTTATGGGATTGTGATCACTGCAGACTTGATGGGCCAAAGGGTCTCCTTCTGCAGTGTAGGGATTCTTTAATTCAACACCATTTCAGGGGGAGCAGTTAAGAGTCAATCACATTAAATGTGACTCCAGAGCTCCAGCTAAGTTTATTGATTACTGTCAGAAGGAGGCTTTCATTAAAACTGCAATGAAGTGCAGCACGGTGACACAGTGGGTTAGCGCTGCTGCCTCACAGCGCCAGGGACCCAGGTTCAATTCTGGCGTCGGGTCACTCTCTTTGTGGAGTTTGCACTTTCTTCCCTGTGTGTGTGTGGGTCTCCTCCGGGTGCTCCGGTCTCCTCCGACAGCACAAAGATGTGCAGGTTAGGGGGATTGGCTATGCTAAATTGTCCCTTCGTGTCAGGGGGATTAGCAAAGTAAACGTGTGGGGTTACTGGAGTTTTGCCCAGGTGTGATGTAGCTGATACAGACTTGTTGGGCCGAATGGCCTTCTTCTATACTGTAGGGATTCCATGATTCTATGAAGTTAGTGTGAAAATTACCAAGTTGCCACACACTAGCGCCTGTGAAGCTGTGGCATTCTGTTGGCGAGGCTGGGTACCTGAGAGATTGTTTGGCAACTTGAATGCATGTGGCAATCCAAGGCAGAGGATCATTGAGAGGTTGAAACCCTCGAAGTGGATCCTCCGTGAAGGCATCTGAGAAAGAGAGAGAGCACTGTGTGGGGATAGATTCCAAAGTGTGTTCTTAAAGAATGGGGTTTGGGAACTCTCCTGCAGCAATCAGAGTCCCAGTGAGACCAGTTGGCTCCCAACTGGGGGGGAGGTGTGTGTGTGTGTGTGTGTGTGAGGGGCAGGGAGTTTTATGATAAATCCACAGAAGTTGTATTGAGTGCCATCTGTCACTCAGTTTCAGAGTGTGGTGTATCTGACCACATTTCACCCATTGGTTTACAGGGACTGCACGCTTACCGAGAATATTGAAGTTCAAGGGAAGCTGGAACTTGTGTTATCCTTATAAATTGTGTATATCTGCAATGGTACAGCTGGGGTGAAGGAGGATTGTATTATAGAATCCCTACAGTGCAGGAGGGAGGCCATTTGGCCTGTCGAGGGAACAGGGTCCCAGCAGGCAGGGGAGCGGTGGGGGGGGGGGGGGAAATGGGTTGGTCATCCAGGGGAGCGAGGGGGGGGATGGGTTGGTCATCCACGGGAGCAAGGGGGGGGATGGGTTGGTCATCCACGGGAGCAAGGGGGGGGGGGCGGTCATCTAGGGGAGCAATGGGGGGTGGGGGTCAGACATCCAGGGGCATGAGAGGGCAAGTCGGTCATCCAGGGGAGCAATCATCCAGGGGTGCATGTGCGTCGGGATGTCCAGCCTGCAGGGGTGCACGGAAAGGAGGGGGTCCCAGCATGCAGGGGTGCGAGAAGGGGGGAGTTCCAGTCTGCAGGGGTGGGAGGGGTTCCAGTCTGCAGGGGTGTGAGGTGGGAGGGGTTCCAGTCTGCAGGGGTGTGAGGTGGGAGGGGTTCCAGTCTGCAGGGGTGTGAGGGGGAGGGATTCCAGTCTGCAGGGGTGTGAGGTGGGAGGGGCTCCAGTCTGCAGGGGCGTGAGGTGGGAGGGGTTCCAGTCTGCAGGGGTGTGAGGGGGGGAGGGGTTCCAGTCTGCAGGGGTGTGAGGGGGGGAGGGGTCCCAGTCTCCAGGGGTGTGAGGGGGGGAGGGGTCCAGTCTGCAGGGGCGTGAGGTGGGAGGGGTTCCAGTCTGCAGGGGCGTGAGGGGGGAGGAGCTGCAGTCTGCAGGGGTGCGAGGTGCGGGGGGTGGGGGGAGAGATGGTTCCAGCCTGCAGGGTGGGAGGGTGGGGAAGTGGGGGGGTTCCAGCCTGCAGGGGTGCGAGGTGGGGGGGGGGGGGGATGGTTCCAGCCTGCAGGGGTGTAGTGGAATGCAGTGATGAGCTGCATTGGTTGTGATGTCTCACAATGAGATGTTTGGGTCATGCCGCTTTCAGAGATACTGAGGGCTGAGCTCGGGATCCTGTATCGAGACGAGTTATCACCCAGCCTGTATCTGAAGGCAATCGTGACTCTCGCTGGGAGCGATATATTCCGAAAGAAGGCGACAGTCTTCCTCCTAATCCGTCACCAAAACCGGCTGCCAAAACATTTCAAAATCCTTGCCTTTATTCCAACATTACAGACAGCAAAGATAGCTCACAAACTGACCGACCGTCTCCCCCGCCAACACCCGTTACAAACATCGCAAAATAAATTACACCAAAGCCAATAAATACATCAATAAATTCTAACAAACAGACGCACGACAGGTCCTCCTGACCTCAGTGCGGTGACGCTCCCACCTTGCTACACCGAATCCTGCAGGAAGTTAAATGGCCGCTCTTCCTCTTCAGCCTCTGTACGGTAACAAGGCAGGAATGGGATATCCCACCAAGCAGGGTGCTGTCCCGGGACCGTAAAATTCCACCGAGGCTGGAAAAACTGCGCAGAGAACATCATCGTTACCTCACAATCACCAGGCACAGAGTTCCACAGTCACTTCACCGCAGTGTTAATGTAATCCGACTTGTGACAACGATAAATAAACTTTAAGAGACAAGACTTTCAAAGAAGAATGAGACACAGAGGTCAGTGAGAGCGTGCCCCTCCACCCGGATAAACCTGTACCTGGGGTCAGCATTGCAGATGTCAGGGCAGCTTTCTCGAAGGACAGCCCGCGGAAACTGACCGGCCCGGGTGGGGTACCCGGACGTGCACTCAGATCCTGCGTGGATCAGCTGGCGGGGGTATTCACAAACACCTTCAACCTCTCTCTACCACAATCTGAGCTCCCTATCTGCTCCAAGAAGGCGACCATCATCCCAGGACCTCAGAAAGGCAGCGTGGCTTCAGGACAATCGGCCGGTGGCTCTGACAGCCATCAATATGAAGTGCTTAGACATGGCTCGAATCAATTCCAGCCTCCCGGAATACCTGGAGCCACTACAGTTTGCCGACCACCACAACAGGTCCACAAGCAGGTGCCATTTCCCTGGCCCCCAACCCTGGAACACCTGGATAACAAGGACACCTAATGTCAGACTCCTATTTATTGACTACAGCTCAGGCTTCAACACCATTATTCCCACAAAACTCATCTCCAAATTCCATGGCCTGGGCCTCGGCATCTCCCTCTGCGACTGGATCCTGAACTTCCTGACCCACAGACCATAATCAGTCAGGATAGGCAACAACACCTCCTCCATGATCATCCTCAGCACCAGTGCCACACAAGGCTGTGTTCTCAGCACCCTACTATACTCCTTATACACCTATCACTGTGCGGACAAATTCCCCTCCAATTCCATTTTCAAGTTTGCTGATGACACCACCGGAATGGGTCGGATCTCAAACAATGACAAGAGTACAGGAATGAGGTAGAGAATCTGGTGAACCGGTGCGGTGACAATAATCTCTCCCTCAATGTCAACAAAACGAAAGAGATTGTCATCGACTTCATGAAGTGTAAAGGAGAACATGCCCCTGTCTACATCAACGGGGATAAAGTAGAAATGGTCGAGAGTTTCAAGTTTTTAGGTGTCCAGGTCACCACCAACCTGTCCTGGTCCCCCCATGTCAACACTATAGTTAAGAAAGCCCCACCAACGCCTCTATTTCTCAGAAGACTAAGGAAATTTGGCATGTCTGCTACGACTGTCACCAACTTTTACAGATGCCCCATAGAAAGCATTCTTTCTGGTTGTATCACAAGTTGGTCTGGGCTCCTGCTCTGCCCAAGACCACAAGGAATGACAAAAGATCATGAATGTAGCCCAATCCATCACACAAACCAGCCTCCCATCCATTGACACTGTCTACACTTCCCGCTGCCTCGGGAAAAGCAGCCAGTATAATTAAGGACCCCACAAACCCCGGACATTCTCTCTTCCACCTTCTTCCATCAGGAAAAGGATACAAAAATCTGAGGTCACGTACCGACCGACTCAAGAACAGCTTCTTCCCTGCTGCTGTCAGACTTTTGAATGGATCTACCTCACATTAAGTTGATCTTTTTCTACACCCTCGCTGTGACTGTAACACTACATTCTGCACCTTCTCCTTGCCTTCTCTATAAATGGTTTACTTTGTCTGTATAGCATGCAAAAAACAACACTTATACTGTGTCCCAGTACATGTGACAACAATAAATCAAATCAATATTGTGACCACAAATGCTCAATTATAAACAAACAATCACTAAAACATTTTAAAAACGCCAGAAAATTGCGGAGAAAAGCAAAAACATTCGAAAGAATCTGGAAGAAAAAAATCCAAACTTTCTCTGGAGAATCTCAATCCAAACCAACTCAAATCAAGACAGGACTTATCACTTTTTAAACAAGCTAACCTCAAAGTGAGACCATCACATATTCGAAGGACAGGTACAGCACGGGGTTAGATACAGAGTAAAGCTCCCTCTACACTGTTCCCCATCAAACACTCCCAGGACAGGTACAGCACGGGGTTAGATACAGAGTAAAGCTCCCTCTACACTGTCCCCCCATCAAACACTCCCAGGGGAGGTACAACACAGGGTTAGATACAGAGTAAAGCTCCCTCTACACTGTCCCCCCATCAAACACTCCCAGGGGAGGTACAACACAGGGTTAGATACAGAGTAAAGCTCCCTTCAAAATGCCCCCATCAAATGCTCCCTCGGCGCTGACCCCCTGACAGCGCGGCGCTCCCTCGGCGCTGACCCCCTGACAGCGCGGCGCTCCCTCGGCGCTGACCCCCTGACAGCGCGGCGCTCCCTCGGCGCTGACCCCCTGACAGCGCGGCGCTCCCTCGGCGCTGACCCCCTGACAGCGCGGCGCTCCCTCGGCGCTGACCCTCTGACAGCGCGGAGCTCCCTCGGCGCTGACCCTCTGACAGTGCGGCGCTCCCTCGGCACTGACCCTCTGACAGTGCGGCACTCCCTCGGCGCTGACCCTCTGACAGTGCGGCGCTCCCTCGGCACTGACCCTCTGACAGTGCGGCACTCCCTCGGCGCTGACCCTCTGACAGGGCGGCGCTCCCTCGGCGCTGACCCTCTGACAGTGCGGCGCTCCCTCGGCGCTGACCCCCTGACAGTGCGGCGCTCCCTCGGCGCTGACCCCCTGACAGGGCGGCGCTCCCTCAGTACTGAAACTGGGATTGTCATACAGGGTTATGAGCTCATATCTGGAATCCGGGGCCCCACGTGTGGAACAGCCGAATAATTAGCATTCTAAATGAGAACAGAATCTGAAGCTAGTAATCAGCAGCCTGTACCAACTGCCGATCTTCCAGATCAGTATTGTTGGAAAGGTCTTCAGTCCTGGGATTGTTGGCCGGTTGTAGGATTGGACTGATCTTCTCCCACTCCTCGTTCTCCTGGGTCGGGCACGGAGATCTGTTCGCACCCCATTTCTGAATTTTCAGCCTGAGGACACAAGAGAGCAGTTACAGAGTCAAACCGGAACAAAATTCCCAGCAAATCCACCAAAGGGTCAAGGGGAACACGGCAGAGGGAGAGGGCTAAGAGAGAGCGAGCGTGGAGCAGCACGGTGACACAGTGGGTTAGCACTGCTGTCTCACAGCGCCAGGGACCTGGGTTCAATCCCAGCGGCACGGTGACACAGTGGGTTAGCGCTGCTGCCTCACAGGGACCCGGGTTCAATCCCAGCGGCACGGTGACACAGTGGGTTAGCGCTGCTGTCTCACAGTGCCAGGGACCCGGGTTCAATCCCAGCGGCACGGTGACACAGTGGGTTAGCGCTGCTGCCTCACAGCGCCAGGGACCCGGGTTCAATCCCAGCGGCACGGTGACACAGTGGGTTAGCGCTGCTGCCTCACAGCACCAGGGACCCACATTCGATTCCCAGCTCGTGTCACACCTGTGCGGAGTCTGCACGATCTCCCCGTCAATTACGACATGTGTGCCTTCATCAGCTGGGGAATTGATTTAAAAAATTGGCAAGTCATGTTACAGCTGTACAGAACCTTGGTGAGGCGGCACTTGGTCGCCACACTACCAGAAGGATGCGGAGGCTTTGGAGAGAGGACAGAAAAGATTTACCAGGATGTTGCCTGGTATGGAGGGCATTAGCTATGAGGAGAGGTTGGAGAAACTTGGTTTGTTCTCACTGGAGCGACGGAGGTTGAGGGGAGACCTGATAGAAGGCTACAAGATTATGAGAGGCACGGACAGAGTGGATAGTCAGAAGCTTTTCCCCAGGGTGGAAGAGTCAATTACTGGGGGGGGCACAGGTTTAAGGTGCGAGGGGCAAGGTTTAAAGGAGATGTACGAGGCAGATTTTTTACACAGAGGGGGGTGGGTGCCTGGAACTCACTGCCGGGGGGAGGGAGTGGAAGCGGATACGATAGTGAGTTTTAAGGAACATCTTGACAAATCCTTGAATAGGATGGGAATAGAGGGATATGGTCCCCGGAACGGTAGGGGGTTTTAGTTCAGTCGGGGGCAGCATGGTCGGTGCAGGCTTGGAGGGGCCGAAGGGCCTGTTCCTGTGCCGGAATTTTCTTTTCTTTGTATCTGTGTGGGTTTCCTCCGGGTGCTCCGGTTTCCTCCCACAGTCTGAAAGACGTGCTGGTGAGGGTGCATTGGGTTGTGCTAAATTCTCCCTCAGTGTCACCTGAACAGGCGCCAGAGTGTGGGCGGCAAGGGAGGATTTTCTCAGTAACTTCATTGCAGTGTTAATGTAGGACTTACTTGTGACACTAATGAGGAAGTGGCAGTCAGAGGAGGTGGAGAGAGAGGATGGCAGTGACAGTGCAGGGAGAAGGGGGGGTGCACTGGTGAGAGGGCAGGTTCGACAGTCAGGGTACAGTGGTGGGGTGTGAGCACTGATACGATATCACTCCAGGATAGAGAGAGAGAGAGAGAGAGAGAGTGGGCGGGGGGCGCGGGGGGACAGACATTGCACAAAGCAGAGGCTGTGTCTCCTTACTGATCGATGACCCTCTGTCTTCGCTTCAGCTCCTCTTGGTGATAGATGACGGCCATCACACGTCTCTCACCGGCCGCCCTCCTCCTCCCTTTCCTCTTTCCATACAGCTCTCTGGGTGAAGGAAGCCTGCCTAGGTCCAGGGTAGAAGTAGAACAGCGAATGTCCCGTTCCACACTCGGTCTCTGAGCAGCCTGACTGCTGAACTGGAGACAGAGACAAAGACAGAGAGAGGGGGAGAGAGAGACAGACAGACAGAGAGAGGGGGAGAGAGAGACAGACAGACAGAGAGAGGGGAGAGACAGACAGACAGACAGAGAGAGGGGAGAGACAGACAGAGAAGACACAGACAGACAGAGAGAGGGGAGATACAGACAGAGAAGACACAGACAGACAGAGAGAGGGGAGAGACAGACAGACAGAGGGGAGAGACAGACAGAGAAGACACAGACAGACAGAGAGAGACAGTGTTTTTAAATAGTGGGCAATTAAGTTGGCAAGAAGAGGCCGCAAAGGAATATCGCAGGGTTGAATGAGTGGACAAACATTTGGCAAAGAGTATATTGTGGATAACAGTGAGAGTGGCCACACTGGCAGGAAGAGTGAAAAAGCAGTTTTCAATTTGAACTGCAGACTCGGGCAGACAGGGTGCCCAGTACATCTTGGAAGCACGGTGACACAGTGGGTTAGCGCTGCTGTCTCACAGCGCCAGGGACCCGGGTTCAATCCCAGCGGCACGGTGACACAGTGGGTTAGCGCTGCTGTCTCACAGCGCCAGGGACCCGGGTTCAATCCCAGCGGCATGGTGACACAGTGGGTTAGCGCTGCTGCCTCACAGCGCCAGGGACCCAGGTTCAATCCCAGCGGCATGGTGACACAGTGGGTTAGTGCTGCTGCCTCACAGCGCCAGGGACCCGGGTTCAATCCCAACAGCACGGTGACACAGTGGGTTAGCGCTGCTGCCTCACAGCGCCAGGGACCCGGGTTCAATCCCTGCGGCACGGTGACACAGTGGGTTAGCGCTGCTGCCTCACAGGGACCCGGGTTCAATCCCAGCGGCACGGTGACACAGTGGGTTAGCGCTGCTGCCTCACGGCGCCAGGGACCGGGGTTCAATCCCAGCGGCACGGTGACACAGTGGGTTAGCGCTGCTGCCTCACAGCGCCAGGGACCCGGGTTCAATCCCAGCGGCACAGTGACACAGTGGGTTAGCGCTGCTGCCTCACGGCGCCAGGGACCCGGGTTCAATCCCAGCGGCACGGTGACACAGTGGGTTAGCGCTGCTGCCTCACGGCGCCAGGGACCCGGGTTCAATCCCAGCGGCACAGTGACACAGTGGGTTAGCGCTGCTGCCTCACAGCGCCAGGGACCCGGGTTCAATCCCAGCGGCACGGTGACATAATGGGTTAGCGCCGCTGTCTCACAGCGCCAGAGACCCGGGTTCAATCCCAGCGGCACAGTGACACAGTGGGTTAGTGCTGCTGTCTCACAGCGCCAGGGACCCGGGTTCAATCCCAGCAGCACAGTGGGTTAGTGCTGCTGTCTCACAGCGCCAGAGACCCGGTTCAATCCCAGCGGCACAGTGACACAGTGGGTTAGTGCTGCTGTCTCACAGCGCCAGGGACCCGGGTTCAATCCCAGCGGCACAGTGGGTTAGTGCTGCTGTCTCACAGCGCCAGGGACCCGGGTTCAATCCCAGCGGCACAGTGGGTTAGTGCTGCTGTCTCACAGCGCCAGAGACCCGGTTCAATCCCAGCGGCACAGTGACACAGTGGGTTAGTGCTGCTGTCTCACAGCGCCAGGGACCCGGGTTCAATCCCAGCGGCACAGTGGGCTAGCGCTGCTGTCTCACAGCGCCAGGGACCCGGGTTCAATCCCAGCGGCACGGTGACACAGTGGGTTAGCGCTGCTGTCTCACGGCGCCAGGGACCCGGGTTCAATCCCAGTGGCACGGTGACACAGTGGGTTAGCGCTGCTGCCTCACAGCGCCAGGGACCCAGGTTCAATCCCAGCGGCACGGTGACACAGTGGGTTAGCGCTGCTGCCTCACAGCGCTAGGGACCCGGGTTCGATTCCCGGCTTTGGGTCACCGTCTGTGCGGAGTCTGCACATTCTCCCTGTGTCTGCGTGGGTTTCCTCCGGGTGCTC
The DNA here is from genome assembly GCF_965287045.1 of Carcharhinus amblyrhynchos. Classification (NCBI taxonomy): domain Eukaryota; kingdom Metazoa; phylum Chordata; class Chondrichthyes; order Carcharhiniformes; family Carcharhinidae; genus Carcharhinus; species Carcharhinus amblyrhynchos. The sequence continues at coordinate 10,663 of NW_027650533.1, read as the reverse complement.
CGGTTTCCTCCCACAGTCTGAAAGACGTGCTGGTTAGGGTGCATTGGGCCGTGCTAAATTCTCCCTCAGTGTAAACCGAACAGGAGCCGGAGTGTGGGCGACTAGGGGATTTTCACAGTAACTTCATTGCAGTGTTAATGTAAGCCTTACTTGTGACACGAATAACTTTTTTAAAAAAATCACAAACTTAGCATGCATGTAAAGAAAATAATTAGTAAGGCAAGTGGATTGCAGAATCCCCACACTACAGAATAGGCCATTTGGCCCATCGAGGCTGCACAAACTTTCTGACAGAGGCTCTTCCCCAAGCCCTCTCCCCCACCCTATCCCATAACCCCACATACTTAGCATGGCCAATTCACAATCCCCCTAATCTTTGGACTGTGGGAGGAAACCAGAGCACCCGGACAAAACCCACGCAGACAAGGGGAGAACATGCAGACCCCGCACAGACAGTGACCCAAGCCAGGAATCGAACCCGGGTCCCTGGAGCTGTGAGGCAGCAGCGCTAACCCACTGTGTCACCGTGCCGCTGGGATTGAACCCAGGTCCCTGTGAGGCAGCAGCGCTAACCCACTGTGTCACCGTGCCGCTGGGATTGAAGCTGGGTCCCTGGCGCCGTGAGGCAGCAGCGCTAACCCACTGTGTCACCGTGCCGCTGGGATTGAACCCGGGGCCCTGGCGCTGTGAGACAGCAGTGCTAACCCACTGTGTCACCGTGCCGCTGGGATTGAACCTGGGTCCCTGGCGCTGTGAGGCAGCAGCGCTAACCCACTGTGTCACCGTGCTGCTGGGATTGAACCCAGGTCCCTGGCGCTGTGAGACAGCAGCGCTAACCCACTGTGTCACCGTGCCGCTGGGATTGAACCTGGGTCCCTGGCGCTGTGAGGCAGCAGCGCTAACCCACTGTGTCACCGTGCCGCTGGGATTGAACCCGGGTCCCTGGCGCTGTGAGGCAGCAGTGCTAACCCACTGTGTCACCGCGCCGCTGGGATTGAACCCAGGTCCCTGGCGCTGTGAGACAGGAGCGCTAACCCACTGTGTCACCGTGCCGCTGGGATTGAACCCGGGTCCCTGGCCCTGTGAGGCAGCAGCGCTAACCCACTGTGTCATTGAGTGTCATTGTGGAGGGCCAGGTCATTGAGTGTCTTAAAGACACTCAATGGCCTGGCCCTCCACAGCCTTCTGCAGCAAAGAGTTCCACACATTCCCCACTCTCTGGCTGAAGAAATTCCTCCTCATCTCTGTTTTAAAGGATCATCCCTTTAGCCTGAGGTTGTTGAAGTCGGAATGTTTTACTGCAGTTGTTCAGGACCCATCTGTAATATTATGCCCAGTTTTAGTCTCTTCTTCTGAAAAAGGATATAACTCTGTTGAGAGCAGTTCACGCAAGGTTCTCTTGACTCAATCCTCGCACCAAGGGATTACTTTATGAGGAAAGAGACTCCCTCTCCGTCTCCCCCTCACCAAGGTGACCCCCAGTGTGTTAGTGTAAGTGTGTCTGGGGGCAGAGTGCAGTTCTCTTTGCGATAGTGAGAGGCCCCGCCTGGTGGACATCACTGTATATGTCATGCTGCTGTCAAACCCTCAGAACAACCTTCACTCATCGTTCACAATCTGCTCAGCAACCAGTACTGTTTGATCATTGTTCTTTTCTAAAGTTTATTTATTAGTGTCACCAGTAAGGCTTACATTAACACTGCAATGAAGTTACTGTGAATATTCCCCTCATCACAATTCAGGTGACAATGAGGGGGAATTTAGCACAGCCAACACCCTAACCAGCACATCTTTCAGACTGTGGGAGGAAACCGGAGCACCCAGAGGAAACCCATGCAGACACAGGGAGAACATGCAGACTCCAAACAGACAGTGACCCAAGTCAGGAATCGAACCCGGGTGCCTGCCGCTGTGAGGCAGCAGTGCTAACCCACTGTGTCACCGTGCCACTGGATTTGAACCCAGGTCCCTGGCGCTGTGAGGCAGCAGCGCTAACCCACTGTGTCACCATGCCGCTGGGATTGAACCCGGGTTCCTATGAGGCAGCAGCGCTAACCCACTGTGTCACCATGCCGCTGGGATTGAACCCGGGTCCCTGTGAGACAGCAGCGCGAACCCACTGTGTCACCGTGCCGCTGGGATTGAACCCGGGTCCCTGGCGCTGTGACGCAGCAGCGCTAACCCACTGTGTCACCGTGCCACTGGGATCGAACCTGGGTCCCTGGCGCTGTGAGACAGCAGTGCTAACCCACTGTGTCACCGTGCCGCTGGGATTGAACCCGGGTCCCTGGCGCTGTGAGACAGCAGCGCTAACCCACTGTGTCACCGTGCCACTGGGATTGAACCCGGGTCCCTGGCGCTGTGAGACAGCAGCGCTAACCCACTGTGTCACCGTGCCACTGGGATTGAACCCGGGTCCCTGGCGCTGTGAGACAGCAGCGCTAACCCACTGTGTCACCGTGCCACTGGGATTGAACCCGGGTCCCTGGCGCTGTGAGACAGCAGCGCTAACCCACTGTGTCACCGTGCCACTGGGATTGAACCCAGGTCCCTGGCGCTGTGAGGCAGCAAGGAGGGGGAGGGTCACAGTTTAAAAATAAGAGGTCTCCCATGGAAGACAGAATTAACGAGAGATGTTTTTCTCTCAGAGGATGGTGGATCTCTTTCAGGGGAGGGGCAGGGAGAGCAGTAGAGACAATCTTTTTATTTAAAACATTCATCCAAATACACCATAATTTCCCAACTATAAACCAGGAAACATTGCAACTTCACAATCCATCTGGGTCCTTTAGGGAAGGAAATCTGCCGTCCTTACCCTGGTCTGGCCTACATGTGACTCCAGAGTCACAGCAACATGGTTGACTCTCAACTGCCCTCCATGGATAATTAGGGATGGGTAATAAATGCTGGCCCAGACAGCGACGCCCGTGTCCCAGGAATGAATTTTAAAAAAGCAGAAGGCCATTTGGCCCCTCGAACCTCAAGACCATGGCTGCTCTGATGTAACATGAACCCCACATTCTGCCGACCCCCAATAACCTTTCACCCCCTTTTTTTTGTTTTTATTCCAATTCAATCCAACCAAGTCCCAGCAAGTTGGGACATTCCCGATCCAAGCTGACAAGACAGGGCTCTCACCTCCTGTCCTGGGCTTGATCTACATGATCCAAGCTGATTGGAGTAGGTATAGCTCCCCCTTGAAGGCTTGATCTCATTTGCACCTCAGCCAAAAGAATCTGTCCTGACCTGCCTTAAAAATATTTCTTTCCCCAGCCTCTACTGCTCTCTACCCCCGGGACGTAACCCCGGAAGGTGAAGCCCCGTTAGCCCAAACCCACCAAGTCAAAACCCCCAAGGCAAAGTCGCAGACGGTTACAGATCATTTGTGATGGACCCCAGTCTCATTTGAAATATTATTCATCCCTGGGACATGGGCGCCGCTGGCTGGGCCAGCATTTATTGCCCATCCCTAGTTGCCCCTTGGAGGGCAGTTGAGAGTCACCCACATTGCTGTGTCTCTGGAGTCACATGTAGGCCAGACCGGGGTAAGGACGGCAGATTTCCTTCCCTAAAGGGAACCAGATGGGTTTTTCCGACAATGGGTCATCAGGAGATTCTTAATTCCAGATATTTTTTATTGAATTCACCATCTGCCGTGGGTGGCATTCGAACCCGGGTCCCCCAGAAACGAGCTGAGTTTCTGGTTTACTGATAATCCCACGAGGCCAGCGGCTGCGCCTGCTCCTGATCCGTATGTCTGTCAGTGATTTAAATGTCAGATGTTGTCTCCCCCACCTCGCTATGGGATCCTGCCCACCCTCTCCCCACCACGGGCTCCCCCTCCCTCCCGCCACTGCGGGCTCTACCCCCCCCCCCAGTCTCCGCTGCAGCCCCCCCCCACATTGTGCCCCTACTGTGGGCTTACCCCCCCCCACCCCACTCCCCCTGCTGTGGGCTCACCTCCACACCCCACTCCCCCTGCTGCGGGCTCCCCCTTCCCTCCCCCTGCTGTGGGCTCACCACCCCCCGCAACCCCACTCCCCCTGCTGCGGGCTCACCCCCCCCCCCCACCCCACTCCCCCTGCTGTGGGCTCACCTCCACACCCCACTCCCCCTGCTGCGGGCTCCCCCTTCCCTCCCCCTGCTGTGGGCTCACCACCCCCCCGCAACCCCACTCCCCCTGCTGCGGGCTCACCCCTCCCTCCCCCTGCTGTGGGCTCACCACCCCCCGCAACCCCACTCCCCCTGCTGCGGGCTCACCCCCCCCCCACCCCACTCCCCCTGCTGCGGGCTCACCCCCCCCCCACCCCACTCCCCCTGCTGCGGGCTCACCCCCCCCCCACCCCACTCCCCCTGCTGCGGGCTCACCCCCCCCCCACCCCACTCCCCCTGCTGCAGGCTCACCCCCCGCAACCCCACTCCCCCTGCTGCGGGCTCACCCCCCCCCACCCCACTCCCCCTGCTGCGGGCTCACCCCCCCCCCCCCCACCCCACTCCCCCTGCTGCGGGCTCACCCCCCCCCCCACCCCACTCCCCCTGCTGCGGGCTCACCCCCCGCAACCCCACTCCCCCTGCTGCGGGCTCACCCCCCGCAACCCCACTCCCCCTGCTGCGGGCTCACCCCCCCCCCCCACCCCACTCCCCCTGCTGCGGGCTCACCCCCCCCCCCACCCCACTCCCCCTGCTGCGGGCTCACCCCCCGCAACCCCACTCCCCCTGCTGCGGCTCACCCCCCCCCCCCCACCCCCCTCCCCCTGCTGCGGGCTCACCCCCCCCCCCCACCCCACTCCCCCTGCTGCGGGCTCACCCCCCCCCCCACCCCACTCCCCCTGCTGCGGGCTCACCCCCCCCCCCACCCCACTCCCCCTGCTGCGGGCTCACCCCCCCCCCCACCCCACTCCCCCTGCTGCGGGCTCACCCCCCGCAACCCCACTCCCCCTGCTGCGGGCTCACCCCCCCCCACCCCACTCCCCCTGCTGCAGGCTCACCGCCCCCCCCCCACCCCACTCCCCCTGCTGCGGGCTCACCGCCCCCCCCACCCCACTCCCCCTGCTGCGGGCTCACCGCCCCCCCCACCCCACTCCCCTGCTGCGGGCTCACCCCCACCCCCCCCCCCAACTCCTCTTGCTGTGGGCTCACCACCCCCCGCAACCTCACTCCCCCTGCTGCGGGCTCACCACCCCCCCCACCCCACTCCCCCTGCTGCGGGCTCACCCCCCCCCCACCCCACTCCCCCTGCTGCGGGCTCACCCCCCCCCACCACCCCACTCCCCCTGCTGCAGGCTCACCCCCCCCGACCCCACTCCCCCTGCTGTGGGCTCACCCCCACCCCACTCCCCCTGCTGCGGGCTCACCCTGACCCCACTCCCCCTGCTGCGGGCTCCCCCCCACCCCACTCCCCCCGCCCACTGCGGGCTCCCCCCCCACCCCACTCCCCCCGCCCGCTGTGGGCTCCGCCCCCCACCCAGGCTCCCCTGCTGCAATCTGACACTTCCCCGTCACTTCCTTGCAGCCTCCCCACACAGACCCCACGGGATGCTCACTGCATTGTGGTTCCCACTCATCCCAATATCTGGCCGGGGGGGGGGGGGGCGCTGCTGCTTACCAGTCTTGGAGGAGCCTCTTCATACACTTCCATCCAATGGGGGCTGCAAAACACAACCACAGTGGGGGGTGGGGGGGTTAACAATCTGCAGGGAAACGCTGTTCAAAATCAGAGCTCCCTGTCCCCCAACCCCCTCCGCCACCAATCACTGCAACCTGCTCCCCACTCCAGACTGCAACCCACTCCTCTCCCACCATCCCCACCCCAACCTATACCCCCCACTCACTCGGACCCCCCAACAGAACGTGCTGGGGTAGAGGGGCTAGATATTCTCTGCTAACTCACCCAACATACCGCTTCACATCGCAGCGAATGTGTATCTCAGGAAATGGTGTCCATCATCCCGTTATGGTTTTAAAAGTTTATTTATCAATGTCACAAATAGGCTTGTATTAACACTGCAATGAAGTTACTGTGAAAATCCCCTAGTCGCCCACACTCCAGCGCCGGTTCGGGTTACACTGAGGGAGAATTTAGCACGGCCCAATGCACCCTAACCAGCATGTCTTTCAGACTGTGGGAGGAAACCGGAGCACCCAGAGGAAACCCACGCAGACACAGGGAGAATGTGCAGACTCCACACAGACAGTAACCCAAACCGGGAATCGAACCGGATCCCTGGCACTGTGAGGCAGCAGTGCTAACCCACTGTGCCAGCCTGTTACACACACACACAGACCGTACAGGAGCTGACACTGACACACACGGACTGTACAGGAGCTGACACTGACACACACGGACTGTACAGGAGCTGACACTGACACACACGGACTGTACAGGAGCTGACACTGACACACACGGACTGTACAGGAGCTGACACTGACACACACAGACTGTACAGGAGCTGACACTGACACACACGGACGTACAGGAGCTGACACTGACACACACACGGACCGCACAGGAGCTGACACTGACACACACGGACCGTACAGGAGCTGACACTGACACACACACACGGACCGTACAGGAGCTGACACTGACACACACACACGGACCGTACAGGAGCTGACACTGACACACACAGACCGTACAGGAGCTGACACTGACACACACACACGGACCGTACAGGAGCTGACACTGACACACACGGACCGTACAGGAGCTGACACTGACACACACACGGACCGCACAGGAGCTGACACTGACACACACACACGGACCGCACAGGAGCTGACACTGACACACACGGACCGTACAGGAGCTGACACTGACACACACGGACCGTACAGGAGCTGACACTGACACACACACACGGACCGTACAGGAGCTGACACTGACCACCACACATGCGCACACACTCACACGCCAGGCTGTTTTTCCTCGTTCCTGAGCCAGGATGTAAAGGGAGCTGGGGTGGGGTTTGAAGCGGATGGCCAGCGACACCACTCAGCTAAGGATAGACCCCCAAGAGAAGGTGGAATGGAGGGAGGGTCTACTCCAGATTCACACCCCCACTCTCCCTCTGACATGCCACTGAGCCCCCTCTCACTTCATACCCAAGTTCCCTTTCTGCCCAAACTCAGTCCTTCAGCAAATTTACACCCTCCCTCCTTTCCTCTCCCCCCACTCCTCCTCCCTAACCCCCCCCACCCCCACTCCTCCTCCTCCTCCTAACCCCCCCACCCTCACTCCTCCTCCCTAACCCCCCCACCCCCACTCCTCCTCCCTAACCCCCCCCACCCCCACTCCTCCTCCCTAACCCCCCCCACCCCCACTCCTCCTCCCTAACCCCCCCCACCCCCACTCCTCCTCCCTAACCCCCCCCACCCCCACTCCTCCTCCCTAACCCCCCCCACCCCCACTCCTCCTCCCTAACCCCCCCCACCCCCACTCCTCCTCCCTAACCCCCCCACCCCCACTCCTCCTCCCTAACCCCCCCCACCCCCACTCCTCCTCCCTAACCCCCCCCACCCCCACTCCTCCTCCCTAACCCCCCCCACCCCCACTCCTCCTCCCTAACCCCCCCCACCCCCACTCCTCCTCCCTAACCCCCCCCACCCCCACTCCTCCTCCCTAACCCCCCCCCACCCCCACTCCTCCTCCCTACCCCCCCCACCCCCACTCCTCCTCCCTAACCCCCCCCCACCCCCACTCCTCCTCCCTAACCCCCCCACCCCCACTCCTCCTCCCTAACCCCCCCCCCACCCCCACTCCTCCTCCCTAACCCCCCCCCACCCCCACTCCTCCTCCCTAACCCCCCCCCACCCCCACTCCTCCTCCCTAACCCCCCCCCACCCCCACTCCTCCTCCCTAACCCCCCCCACCCCCACTCCTCCCTCCCTAACCCCCCCCCACCCTCCACCCCTCCTCCCTAACCCCCCCACCCTCCACCCCTCCTCCCTAACCCCCCCCACCCTCCACCCCTCCTCCCTAACCCCCCCACCCTCCACCCCTCCTCCCTAACCCCCCCACACTCCACCCCTCCTCCCTAACCCCCCCCCACCCTCCACCCCTCCTCCCTAACCCCCCCCACCCTCCACCCCTCCTCCCTAACCCCCCCACCCTCCACCCCAACCCCCCCACCCTCCACCCCTCCTCCCCTAACCCCCTCCTCCCTAACCCCCCACCCTCCACCCCTCCTCCCTAACCTCCCCCACCCTCCACCCCTCCCCCCACTCCTCCCTCCCCCCCACTCCTCCCCCCTGCCCCCCTCCACCCCTCCTCCCCCCCTCCTCCTCCCTCCCCCCCTCCTCCCTCCCACTCCTCCTCCCTCCCCCCACTCCTCCCCCCACTCCTCCCCCTCCACTCCTCCCCCTCCCGGTGCTCGTTACTCCAGCTCTGGGGTACAGCAGTGACAGGGAGCTGGGGATGGAGGGAGATCACAGATTCCGACCCAGATGAACCTGAACACATTCTGCTCAGGGGAAGCCTGCTACAAACTGTGTTCAATGTCCCAGCACACAGACTCTTCAATCTCCAGTGGCACTGGCCAGTGACACACAGCCCTACCCCCACCCCCCCCTCCACCGCCCCAAGCCCAGAGTTACCCTGTGGGCTGGAGTGAATGCACGAGATCCAGGGCACAAGCCCAGTTCCTCACAACTGGAGACTGAGGTCGAATCTCAGCTTCTGCTTCATATCTGCTGACTGTCTGTGAACGTCTGCAAGGGTTAGAAATCAACAGAGAGAGTGAGGCAGTGAGAAAAAGAGAGCGCGAGGCAGAGTGTGAGGTGGGGGCAGAGAGAGGGAGGGAGAAAAACAGAGAGCGCGAGCGAGCTGGGTGGGAGACAGAGAGAGAGCGCGCGGGGGGCAGAGTGAGAGAAACAGAGAGAGTGAAAGTGAGAAAAAGAGAGAGAGAGAGAAAAACAGAGAGAGACAGAGAGAGAGAGCGCGAGCTGGGGGGGTGGAGGGGAGTGAGAAAGGAAGAGAGAATGGAAAAAGAAGAGAGGGAGAGAGTGGGAAAGAGAGTGAAAGAGAGAGTGCGAGGGGGCAGAGAGAGAGAGCGTGAGAAAGAGAGAGTGAGAGAGACCGCGTGAGGGGAAGAGAGAGAGAGCACGCACGCAGGTGGGAGTGAGTGCAAGGGGCAGAGAGAGAGGTGAGGGGAGAGGGAAAGAGCGAGGGGAAAGAGAGAGAGAGAGAAAATATATTAATTGTCAGAATCCATATATTCTTTGTTGTTGAGAATGAGTGAATGTGTGCGCTTCTGCCACAATAATATCCCCCACCCCTATTCTTCCACTGAGCACTTACAATGCAAGATAAAGCTTACATTTCAGTTCTGAGAGTTACATGGCCAGGAAACTCTGTTCCTCTCTGCACACACGCTGCCAGATCCGCTGGGGTTTTCCAGCATTTACTGGTTTTATTTCAGATTTCCAGCATCCGCAGTGTTCCTGCTTTTGCTACATTGCTATAGCACCTTTCACATTCTCAGAAAGACCCAAAACACTCAAAAAAATGTCCCTCAAAGCATGGACAAAATCTGGACATGGCAGTACGAGCGGCCGGTTTCCATGGTGCCTGGTGAGTGATAAACATTGGTCAGAGTACTGGGGAAAACCGCACGACTCTCTGACAGAGTATCTTACCCAGGCCCTCTCCTGCCTTACCCCACACATTCACCGTGGCCAATCCACCTAACCAGCACATCTTTGGCATGGCCAATCTATCCATTTTTATCTGAGTAACAGCAAAATGAACTATTATTTAAATGGTAAAAAAATTGCAGCATGCTGCTGTGCAGAGGGATCTGAGTGTCCTTGTGCAAGAATCACAAGGAGTTGGTTTGCAGGTACAGCAGGGAATGAACAAGGCAAATGGAATTTTATCCTTCATTGCTAGAGGAATGGAGTTTAAAAACAGTGAGATTATGTTACAGCTGTATAAGGTGCTGGTGAGGCCACACCTGGAGTACTGTGTACAGTTTTGATCTCCTTACTTGAGAAAGGATATACTGGCACTGGAGGGGGTGCAGAGGAGATTCACTAGGTTGATTCCGGAGTTGAGAGGGTTGGCTTATGAGGAGAGACTGAGTAGACTGGGGCTATACTCATTGGAATTCAGAAGAATGAGGGGAGATCTTATAGAAGTATATTAGATTATGAAGGGAATAGATAAGATAGGAGCAGGGAAGTTGTTTCCACTGGCGGGTGAAACTAGGACTAGGGGGCATGGCCTCAAAATAAGGGGGAGCAGATTTAGGACTGAGTTGAGGAGGAACTTCTTCACACAAAGGGTTGTGAATCTGTGGAATTCCCTGCCCAGTTGAGGCTCCCTCATTGAATGTTTTTAAGACGGGGATAGATAGATTTTTGAACAGTAAAGGAATTAAGGGTTATGGTGAGCGGGCGGGTAAGTGGAGCTGAGACCATGAAAAGACCAGCCATGATCTTATTGAATGGGGGAGCAGGCTCGAGGGGCCGAATGGCCCACTCCTGCTCCTAGTTCTGACGTTCTAACCCGCACATCTTTGGACACTAAGGGGCAATTTAGCATGGCCAATCCACCCTAACCTGCACATCTTTGGTTGCTAAGGGCCAGAATCGAACCCAGGTCCCTGACACTGTGAGGCAGCAAGGGTAGCCCACTGTGCCAGCCCCCACCCCCTCCTCAGTG
>NW_027650532.1:5000-69833 GCF_965287045.1 Carcharhinus amblyrhynchos | reverse complement strand
GTAGTAAGACCACTGGCGGGCGGTGCGACGGATGGATTTGCGCTGCAGCTGTGTGTCAGTGGCTCCCAGGCTCTCCACCGGAGCCAGCGAGGCCTCGCCATTCTTCACCTGCACCTCCTCCACCGCCGCCTCCAGCATGTACTCATAGGCTGCGTAGCCCCGCGAGTCTGGCAGCCACTCCTCATCATCCTTCCCCATCACAGGCCGGGTGTCGATAGCTGGGAGGATGGTGATCCGGCTCCTCTTGCGCACTGCACATGGGGCGGGGGTGGTGAAAGTGGGGCACCGGTTAGCCAGGCCAGGGCAGTGTGGGAGGGGGCATTGCCACCGTCATTAAACGCCCCTCCTCACTCTCAGCAGCCACGCCAGGAAACATAACATTCCCCCGCCTCCCCCCGCCCACCCCCCGACTCCTACTGGGCAGGGACACTGTTCATCCCCCCCCTCACACACTCCCACCCAATCTCACCAATCCACGCACGCGGCGAGGGATCCCCCAGCTCCAGAACTCCCTCTGTAACCTCCCTGACCCCCTTGCTCTCCTCATTCAAGATGATTCTTAAAACTGAACATATTGATCAAACCATTCATTGCTTGCCTCCAATAAACCCTGAGCTGTCTCCGTGTCAAACTGCGTCTCATTAAAAATCCTGGAAGCAGCTTGGCACGTTTCACTGCACTAACGGAGTGAGGTAATAATACACCACTTTACTCTGTATCTAATCCTGTGCTGTACCTGTCCTGGGAGTGTTTGATGGGGGACAGTGTAGAGGGAGCTTTACTCTGTATCTAACCCCGTGCTGTACCTGTCCTGGGAGTGTTTGATGGGGGACAGTGTAGAGAGAGCTTTACTCTGTATCTAACCCCGTGCTGTACCTGTCCTGGGAGTGTTTGATGGGGGACAGTGTAGAGGGAGCTTTACTCTGTATCTAACGAGCTTTACTCTGTATCTAACCCCGTGCTGTACCTGTCCTGGGAGTGTTTGATGGGGGACAGTGTAGAGAGAGCTTTACCCTGTATCTAACCCCGTGCTGTACCTGTCCTGGGAGTGTTTGATGGGGGACAGTGTAGAGGGAGCTTTACTCTGTATCTAACCCCGTGCTGTACCTGTCCTGGGAGTGTTTGATGGGGACAGTGTAGAGGGAGCTTTACTCTGTATCTAACCCCGTGCTGTACCTGTCCTGGGAGTGTTTGATGGGGACAGTGTTTGAGGGAGCTTTACTCTGTATCTAACCCCATGCTGTACCTGTCCTGGGAGTGTTTGATGGGGACAGTGTTTGAGGGAGCTTTACTCTGTATCTAACCCCTCATGTTATAATAAGAATTCTTACCATTTGCCAGCCGTTCCTGTCGTTTCAATTCTATTTGGTCACACTTGCGCCACCTGCAATAATGGATAACATTGGGTCAGCAAAAATAATGTCTGTTGTCAACACAGGAAGCAATGACTGGATTTTTGTCACATCTTTGGAAGCAGGTGGTGATTGGCGACGTCAGCCTGTTCAGCACCGCTCTCTCCCCATAGCCCTGTATCAATCCCCAAACTAATCCCACTGCCCCCCACTCTCTCCCCATAGCCCTGTATCAATCCCCAAACTAATCCCACTGCCCCACTCTCTCCCCATAGCCCTGTATCAATCCCAAACTAATCCCACTGCCCCTGCTCTCTCCCCACAGCCCTGTATCAATCCCCAAACTAATCCCACTGCCCCCGCTCTCTCCCCTTAGCCCTGTATCAATCCCCAAACTAATCCCACTGCCCCACTCCCTCCCCTGTATCAATCCCCAAACTAATCCCACTGCCCCACTCTCTCCCCATAGCCCTGTATCAATCCCCAAACTAATCCCACTGCCCCACTCTCTGCCCATAGCCCTGTATCAATCCCAAACTAGTCCCACTGCCCCGCTCTCTCCCTCATTTCCTTGCTACCCGCTCGCTCTCTTCCTGTAAATTTTCCCCCTTCCAGTATTTCCCCAGTTGCCCCTTTTGAAAGTTCCTATTGAATCTGCTTCCACCGCCCTTTCAGGCAGCGCCTTCCAGATCACAACAACTCGCTGTGTGTCCAAAATAAAATTCTCCTCATCTCCACCGCCCCCTCTTTGGTTCTTTTCCCGATTCTCTCCAATCTGTGTCCCCTCTGGTTACCGAGCCTCCTGTCACTTGCCTAGACAGCACTTTCTGGATTCTATCTGCTTCTCCCCGCTCGGCTTGGCTCTTCCAGGACTGTGACAGTATTTACCAGGGATTCCTGCGAATTTGATGGTATTCACTAGAGACATGGACAAGACAGGACAGCCCAGGGAGGGAGGGTGATGCGGATATTTGACCAGGGGAATCCTCGCCTCACATTTCAGGACGGGGGAGGGGGCAGCATACTTACACAGCTTCTTGGTGTTACGGCCTCCGAACTTGGGCTTGTCCAGGCAGTTGACGCACTTGCCGCAGTCGGCCAGGTTCCGGCAGCCTTTGCAGCTGCCACACCGGTTCCCCCGGCGCTTGGGCTGCCCACTCACCACCGGCGGCTTGGTCTCCTCCTCAGCCTGCAAGGGTGTCTGAACCTCACCCGACTCCTCCACCTCCCGCTCCATCTTCACCACCAAGGCAATGGGCACGGGGCTCTCCGGCTCCGAGGACGAGGTGTCTACTGTGGGGGGAGAGAGAGAGAGAGTGACAGTGAGAGAGGGGGGGAGAGGGAGAGAGAGAGAGAGGGGGAGAAAAAGAGAGAGAGAGGGGGAGAAAAAGAGAGAGAGAGGGGGAGAAAAAGAGAGAGAGAGGGGGAGAAAAAGAGAGAGAGAGGGGGAGAAAAAGAGAGAGAGAGGGGGAGAAAAAGAGAGAGAGAGGGGGAGAAAAAGAGAGAGAGAGGGGGAGAAAAAGAGAGAGAGAGGGGGAGGAAAGAGAGAGAGAGAGGGGGAGAAAGAGAGAGAGAGAGGGGGAGAAAGAGAGAGAGAGAGGGGGAGAAAGAGAGAGAGAGAGGGGGAGAAAGAGAGAGAGAGAGAGGGGAGAAAGAGAGAGAGAGAGGGGGAGAAAGAGAGAGAGAGAGGGGGAGAAAGAGAGAGAGAGAGGGGGAGAAAGAGAGAGAGAGAGGGGGAGAAAGAGAGAGAGAGAGGGGGAGAAAGAGAGAGAGAGAGGGGGAGAAAGAGAGAGAGAGGGGGAGAAAGAGAGAGAGAGGGGGAGAAAGAGAGAGAGAGGGGGAGAAAGAGAGAGAGAGAGGGGGGAGAAAGAGAGAGAGAGAGGGGGGAGAAAGAGAGAGAGAGAGAGGGGGGAGAAAGAGAGAGAGAGAGAGGGGGGAGAAAGAGAGAGAGAGAGGGGTGAGAAAGAGAGAGAGAGAGGGGGGAGAAAGAGAGAGAGAGAGGGGGAGAAAGAGAGAGAGAGAGGGGGAGAAAGAGAGAGAGAGAGGGGGAGAAAGAGAGAGGGGGGGGGAGAAAGGGGGGGGGGAGACAGAGAGAGAGAGTGAGAGAGAGAGACAGTGAGAAAGAGAGAGTGGGAAAAAGAGAGAGTGTGTGAGAGAGGGGGGGAGAGAGAGAGACGGCAGCAGGGGGTGGGGAGTGGATGAGATAAAAGTTGAACACGTTAGCAGGCAGATCCACATCTCTCCCAGCCAAACACACAGACTGCATAGTGCTCCGAGTGTGGGTCTAACCGAGGGATATGGAGACTGGAACTGTGCACAGTGCTCCGAGTGTGGGTCTAACCGGGGGATATGGAGACCGGAACTGTGCACAGTGCTCCGAGTATGGGTCTAATGTAGCTGCTTTACTTTCCATTTGTGTTCCTCTGCTCCTGCAATGTCCAGACTGTCACTCACCGTCCATCTGTGCCGTCATAATGCTGTCTCTTTCGTGCATCGGCAATGCACTGAGCCGCGGTATGTCAGCGGGGACAATCGCCCGTGGTTTGCCCAGTGCCACTGCCGCACGGCGGCAGACATGCTTGATCCGCGGGCCCTGTGATACCTGTGTCTGTCGGAGAGAGTGGGGGGGAGAGAAGATAACCATGATCAACAGTTTGAGGATAACAGAGAAAGACTGCGAAAGGGCGAGAGTCTGCTCAACACGGCATGCGAGGGGGGTGGGGCGGGGGAGGGAGAGGCGGGCGGCGGGGGTGAAGGGCAGGACTGGGGGAGTGAGGGGGGACTACCGGGGCAGAGCGGGGGGGGGGGGGGGGCCACACGGGGAGTGACAGGGGATGTCACGGGGAGTGGGGTGGAGGGGAGGGCGGTGTGTGTCAGTAGGGAACCCCCCTCACCCCCCAGCACCCTCGCCAAGGGGGATTGCTGCGAAACATGCTGGCAGGGGAACACAAGGCCATGAGTTAATGGGGGCACTGCCTCTTCCTGAGGAACTCCCCTCAGTGCAGCAGAATTTGGGTCCTCACCCGCACCTCCATCCGGGCTCTCTTCTCCTCCTGAGGAGGGGCCTCCAGTCCCAGCTTGCGTTTAATTGCCTCCACATCCTCACAATCGCTCTCCGTATCCGACTTCTCTGATAGCACCGACTCCTCTTTAACAGGATTCTTCAAATCTCGTCCACTTTGCAAAGCGAGCTAGAGAGGGTGAGAGAGAGAGGGTGAGAGAGAGAGAGAGAGAGGGTGAGAGAGAGAGAGAGAGAGGGTGAGAGAGAGAGAGACAGAGGGTGAGAGAGAGAGAGACAGAGAGAGAGACAGAGAGAGAGACAGAGAGAGAGACAGAGAGAGAGACAGAGAGAGAGACAGAGAGAGACAGAGAGAGACAGAGAGAGACAGAGAGAGACAGAGGGTGAGAGAGAGAGAGACAGAGGGTGAGAGAGAGAGAGACAGAGGGTGAGAGAGAGAGAGACAGAGGGTGAGAGAGAGAGAGACAGAGGGTGAGAGAGAGAGAGACAGAGGGTGAGAGAGAGAGAGACAGAGGGTGAGAGAGAGAGAGACAGAGGGTGAGAGGGAGAGAGACAGAGGGTGAGAGGGAGAGAGACAGAGGGTGAGAGGGAGAGAGACAGAGGGTGAGAGGGAGAGAGACAGAGGGTGAGAGGGAGAGAGACAGAGGGTGAGAGGGAGAGAGACAGAGGGTGAGAGGGAGAGAGACAGAGGGTGAGAGGGAGAGAGACAGAGGGTGAGAGGGAGAGAGACAGAGGGTGAGAGGGAGAGAGACAGAGGGTGAGAGGGAGAGAGACAGAGGGTGAGAGAGAGAGAGACAGAGGGTGAGAGAGAGAGAGACAGAGGGTGAGAGAGAGAGAGACAGAGGGTGGGAGAGAGACAGAGGGTGGGAGAGAGACAGAGGGTGGGAGAGAGACAGACAGAGGGTGAGAGAGAGAGAGACAGAGGGGTGAGAGAGAGAGAGACAGAGGGTGAGAGAGAGAGAGACAGAGGGTGAGAGAGAGAGAGACAGAGGGTGAGAGAGAGAGAGACAGAGGGTGAGAGGGAGAGAGACAGAGGGTGAGAGGGAGAGAGACAGAGGGTGAGAGGGAGAGAGACAGAGGGTGAGAGGGAGAGAGACAGAGGGTGAGAGAGAGAGAGACAGGGGTGGGAGAGAGACAGAGGGTGGGAGAGAGACAGAGGGTGGGAGAGAGACAGAGGGTGGGAGAGAGACAGAGGGTGGGAGAGAGACAGAGGGTGGGAGAGAGACAGAGGGTGGGAGAGAGACAGAGGGTGGGAGAGAGAGAGAGGGTGGGAGAGAGAGAGAGGGTGGGAGAGGGAGAGAGGGTGGGAGAGAGAGAGAGGGTGGGAGAGAGAGAGAGGGTGGGAGAGAGAGAGAGGGTGGGAGAGAGAGAGGGTGGGAGAGAGAGAGAGGGTGGGAGAGAGAGAGAGGGTGGGAGAGAGAGAGAGGGTGGGAGAGAGAGAGAGAGGGTGGGAGAGTGGGAGGTGGGGGGCGGGCGGGAGAGTGGGAGGTGGGGGGGGGGGGCGGGAGAGTGAGAGGGGTGGGGGGCAGGGGGGGAGGGTTGGGGGGCGGGGGGGTGGGAGGTGGGGGGAAGGGAGGGAGGGTGGGAGTTGGGGGGGTGGGGGGGAGGGTGGGAGTTGGGGGGGTGGGGGGGAGGGTGGGAGTTGGGGGGAGGGGGGGAGGGGGGGAGTTGGGGGGTGGGGGGAGGGCCAGAGGCAGACAGACACAGATGGTGGGACAGAGTGGATGGATCTGAGCAATTTACCTGCTGTGTTTTCCACTGTTTGTGTTGGTCGATTTTGATGAGCTGGACCTTAGCCGCTTTCAGGAGGTTGACCATGCGTTTGTCCATGGCAGACATGCAGAGCGAGTGATTGGCCAAGCTTTGCATACTGTCACCCTCAGCTTTCCCCTCTGCCTCTGAGGGGGGTGTGGAGGGCCCCTCCTCCCTCTCTGGCGTCCCGTCGCCGCTGCTCTCCGGCTTCACTCCGCCGTCCGTCTGCGTCTGGCTGTCTCGGAGGGTCTCTGGGTGCTGGGGGGACTCGCTGACCTGTGAGCCCTGCCCTTTTGGGGACAGCGGTGGGGGTCCGCCCTGGCCTGGGGGTGGCGTGCAGGTCGCTTCACACTGCGGGCTGGGTTGGTGAGAAGGGGGGCGGGCAGGAGGAGGGGGACGTGGAGCAGGAAGGGGACGCGGAGTGGGAGGGGGGCGAGGGGCTCGCTCCTCCTCCCCCCGGGCTGGGGGACAGGGTTTGGGTTCCAGGGGGGCAGGGAGGGGTGAAGGGGGCTCGCCCACCGCAGGGCGCCAGCTCCGTGTCCGCATGGCGTGGCCAGGAGTGGTCTGCTCCCCGGGAGGGGCCCTGGAGCCCTGGCCCTGGGGGCAGGGGGTGGCGGAAGGGGGGCGGGGAGGGGCCGGGGGCGTGGGCGAGGCCTGGGGAGGGGGAGCCTCGACGGGGACGGCCTCCTCGGAGCCAGAGTCGGAGCTGAGGGCGGGGAAGGGGAGGCGGGCGGGCGACAGGAGCGCATCCTCGGCGGCGAAGGGGGAGAGCTGGAGGCCCCCAAAGGCGGGCTTGCTGCAGACAGGGGTGTCGCTGGGGGGCTCGGCCCGCCCCGGGGGGGTGTTCCAGGTGAAGGTGGGCTGGCGCAGCAGGGAGCGCCGCCGGCCTGGGGCACGGGGCGAGGCGGGGGGGGAGGCTGGGGGCGTCTGCCGGAGGCTGGCATCAGGGGGAGGGTCGGGGGTCTCTGCCGTCGGGCGGGGCAGAGAGGGGGGGCTCCGCCTGGGACGTCCCGGGGGCCGAGGGCCGGCCGAGGGGCAGGGGTCAGCGACGGGGAGGGCTCGGACCTGGGGCGGCCGGCAGACCCCTCCCTCGTCGTCGATAAAGCGGCGGGGGGTCTTGATGAGCCGGGAGGAGCGGGCACTGACGACGGGCATGATAAACTGCCGGATGTTCTTGAGGAACCTGGACTTGGCGGCATGCTGCTGCTTGGGCTGAGGGACTGCGAGAGGCGGCGCAGGAGGGGCTGGGGTCGCCACCTCTCGCTCGGCAGCACCCCTGGTGGTGGCTCGGGGGGCCGGAGGGCGCTGCCTGTCGCGCCGGGGGAGGTGGGGGCGCCCACGCCCTGCTCTCGGCCGAGCAGCCTCTGTTCCCGGCCCCCCTCCCGCGCCGCTCTGGGACCGGGGCGCTCGCTTGCTGGTTCTGTGTGTCCCCGCTGCCGGCCGGGGGCCGCTCTTGGCTCGGCGGAGCTGCAGGCGGCTGTGAGCCAGCCGGTTCTCTTTCAGCTGGCGAGCTTTGCTGACGAACCTCAGCACCAGCGGCTTCTTACTGCCTCGCAGTCTCAGCAGGAGGCTTTTCTTGGCTGCCTTGCGCACTCCGGCCTGCAACTTCGCCTTGGCCTTCGGGGGCCGGCCCTCCGCTTTCGGGCGGGGTGGTCTCCCTACGCCCCGGGCTTTGGGGGCACCCGCCAGCGACTGGGGCCTGGAGCAGCCGCTGGGCCCTGGAGCTCGCTTCGAACACGGGCCCTTCCCCTCGTCAGGTGCAGGCTGGGGGCGAGGTAGAGTCGGGGCACCCTTCTCGAGAGGAGGCGTCGGATTCTTCTGTGCATTCTGGATTCTGTCGTTAGCGAGTCGATCTGTGGGCAAGGGAGAGAGAGAGAGGAAAGAGGTGACTTGGTGTCGGTCGGATGGACGGAAGGAACCAGCTGAAAGGGTCCAAAACTCCTGCAATTTGGTTGCAAATTCTCAGAGGGCTGGACAGGCTCGCTGCTGAGAGGCAGCTTCTCCCCCACCTTTTGGGCTGGAGAGTGTAGATCTGAGGGGAAAAGGCACTAACAGTCCCAGGGTCAGGAGGCACCATTTTGGACTGAGATGATGAGAAATGTCTTCTCTCCCGGGGAGCTGGGAATCTGTGGAATTCCCTGGCCCAGAGAGAGGGGGGGGAAACGCTCCGTCACCCAGAATATTCCCATCCTGGGAGGGTGGGGTCTGCGGATTTTTGGGCACCGAAGAGAAGAGAGCGGGAAACTGCGGTCGAGGTAGTCACAAACGCCCACGTTGGATGGGTCATGGGGGCCACTTGGCCTCTTCCTATTGATGTCCCAAGTTGCTTCAAAGCAGCACAAATCAGGTGACGTTCTGCGGGAAGGGGTCAAAGAGGAAAAGATCTTGAGGAGCGCCTTAAACATAGGAACAGGGGTTGTCTGTTCGGCCCCAGCAAGCCTGCTGTCCCATTCAATAGGATCATGGCCAGTCTCAACACCACTGTCCTGTGCTCACCGCTCACTGCCCCCCCCCCCGCCCACCTCACCACCCCATAGCCCTCTTGTCGAACAGAAGTCTCAAACTCAGCCTCGAATATATTCGGAACACCCCCCCCACCCCCCCATTCGCCCCTGAGAGAAGAGATTCTTCCATCTCCATCTTCAATGGGAGACCCCTCATTCTGGAACTGTGTCCCCGCCCTCCCCACAAGGGGGGGGCGAAGGGGGGGGGTGGGGGTGTGCAGAGATGGCTGATCTCTCCCTGGTCTCAAATCCACCTCCCCACCTGTTTCCCATGTCCCTTTAACCCCATTTTGTCAGAACCCCAGATATGTCAGAAATATATCTATCCCCTTCTTGAAACTATTCACTGATTCAGATTCCCCCTGCGCTATGGCGCAGCGAGTTCCACAAATTCACCCCCCTCCGCGAGAAGTAGCTCCACTTCATCTCAGTGTTAAATCTACCGCCTCTCAACCAATCCCTGTGACCTCTTGTTCTAGGTTGCCCCGTAAGGGAAACATCTGGCAGTTTTGGGCGCCGTACTTACGCAAGGATATTTTAGCCTTGGAGGGAGTGCAGAGGAGGTTTACTAGGCTGATGCCGGAGTTGAGGGGGTTGAGCTATGAGGAGAGGCTGAATAAACTAGGCTTGTACTCGTTAGAGTTTAGAAGAATGAGAGGAGATCTCATTGAGACGTATAAGATGATGAATGGGATGGATAGGATAGAGGTGGAGAGACTCTTCCCGCTCAGAAAGGACAGTAGGACTAGGGGGCATAGCCTCAAGATAAAGGGGGGGCGGTTTAGAATAGAGTTGAGGAGGAACTTCTTCACTCAAAGGGTGGTGAATCTCTGGAATTCTCTGCCCGTTGAAGTGGTGGAGGCTGCCTCGCTAAATATTTTTAAGACGCGGGTTGATGGGTTTTTGATGAGAGAGGGGATTAAGGGTTATGGGGAGAGGGCGGGAAAGTGGAACTGAGCCACGACAGATCAGCTATGATCTTATTGAATGGCAGGGCAGGCTCGAAGGGCTAGTTGGCCTACTCCTGCTCCTATTTCTTATGTTCTTATGTTCTTATATTTACTTTATTACATACCTCCATCAGATCCCCTCTCAGCCTTCTAAACTCCAGGGAGTAACCCCCCCGCCGTACGTCAAACCCTTCATCCCCAGAATCAATCTAGTTAACCTCCTCTGAACTACCTCCAATGCCACCACATCCTTCCTCAAGTAAGGAGAACAAAAGTGGACCTAGTACTCCAGATGTGGTCTCACCAACACCCTACACAATTGCAACAACACTTCTCTACTTTTATACTTCTGTCATTTTGCAATAAATGCCAACATCTCATTTGCCTTTTTTGTTACATCCTGCACCTGCATACCGACTTTCTGCGATTTATGGACTCAGACACCCAGATCCCTCTGCCACGACACATTTTGAACCTGCTTTCCATTGAGATAATAATTTGCCTTGAATCAAGTTTCTATTAAAAATTGTCATGTCAACCATGCCAATGGCTTTCTTTATACTGAATCTTAATATTGAATGAACATCGCTCGACAATCACCAGGCAAGACTGTTCCCTTCCTGTTGGGGAAAGTTCAGCGTTCACGGGCATTCAGCCTCTGACCTTCGGGTAAGCATTCTCCAAGGCGGCCTTCACGACACATGACAGCGCAGAGTCGCTGAGCAGAGACTGATAGTCAAGTTCCGCACACATGAGGACAGTCTCAACAGGGATCTTGGGTTCATGTCGCACTATCTGTAACCCCCGTGACTTGCCTGGGTTTGCAAAACCTCACTTACTGTACTGTCTGGAGACAATACACATCTCTTTAAACTGTGATCAGTGCTCCTTCCACTCACATTGCTGGCCACTTTAAGACTTGAACAGCAGGTTAGGTGTAAAGATTCGCATTCTAATCAGTAATCTGTAAACTGTCTGTGCTTTATATGCTCTGTCTGAGGCCAGAACTCTCCATTCACCTGAAGAAGAGCTTAACCCCGAAAGCTAGTGAGTTTACTATCAAATAAATAGGTTGGACTTAAACCTGGTGTTGTCAGACTTCTTACTTTCTTGATATTAACAGTGCATCTTTCAAATTCAGCATGGATATAAAGCAAGTGATACTGAAATGGTTGCTTTACAGCTAATAGGTACATGAAGTAAACAGGGGGGAAAATCCCTAAAGATCTCCCTCGAGATTGCTGGCTTGCATCATTTTGTTTCTACTGAATACTGTGAACACATTTTCTGCAAATCAATGTGGGGATGCGATGACCTCGTGGTATTACTGCTAACCTATCAATCCAGAAACTCAGCGAATGTTCTGGGGACCCGGGTTCGAATCCCACCATGGCAGATGGTGGAATTTGGATTCAATAAAAAATATCTAGAATTAAGAATCTACTGATGACCCACTGTCGGGAAAAACCCATCAGGTTCCCTTTAGGGAAGGAAATCTGCCGTCCTTACCCCGGTCTGGCCTACATGTCACTCCAACTGTGGTTGACTCTCAACTGCCCTCAGCAGTGAGGGATGGGTAATAAATTTTGGCGCCCATGTCCCATGAATCAATAGGAAAGTAAAACTGACTCAAGAACAGCTTCTTCATAGAATCAGAGAATCCTACAGTACAGGAAGGGGGAACTCAGCCCATCGAGTCTGCACCAAACACAATCCCACCCAGGCCCTATTCCCGCAACCCCACCCATTTATCCTGCTAATCCGCCCCCCCCGGCACTAGGGTCAATCTTAGCATAGCCAATCAATCTAATGCCCACATCTTCTTCTGCACCAGCTTACATCTTTCCTGCCATCAGACTTTTGAATGGACCTAACTTGCATTAAGTTGATCTTTCTCTACACTGTAACAGAACATTCTGCACACTCTCCTTTCTTTCTCTATGAATGGTATGCTTTGTCTGTGTAGTGTGCAAGAAACAATACTTTCCACTGAATGTAAATACACATGACAATAATAAATCAGATCAAGCTTTTGCGGCTGGGTCTACCTGGAGAGGAGAATACAGGTCCGGGGCACCATCCATGCCTGCTGGGCCCCCCAGGGGCTGGAGTGTATTACTGACCCTTTTAATCACATTTTGGTTTCATGTTTTAAATTTCCTTTCTGCTCTGTCTTTTGTTTTGGGCAGTTAACCTCTTTTTAGGGGCTGCCCTTCTTGCTTAGTCAAGAAGGCATACGGCATGCTTGCCTTCATCAGCCGGGGCATTGAGTTTGGCAAGTCATGTTGCAGCTTTATAGAACCTTAGTTAGGCCGCACTTGGAATATAGTGTTCCATTCTGGTCGCCACACTACCAGAAGGATGTGGAGGCTTTGGAGAGGGTACAGAAAAGATTTACCAGGATGTTGCCTGGTATGGAGGGCATTAGCTATGAGGAGAGGTTGGAGAAACTTGGTTTGTTCTCACTGGAGGTTGAGGGGAGACCTGATGGAAGTCTACAAGATTATGAGAGACATGGACAGAGTGGATAGTCAGAAGCTTTTTCCCAGGATGGAATAGTCAATTTCTAGGGGGCACAGGTTTAAGGTGCAAGGGGCAAGGTTTAAAGGAGATGTACGAGGCAGATTTTTTACACAGAGGGTGGTGGGTGCCTGGAACTCGTTGCCGGGGGAGGGAGTGGAAGCGGATATGGTAGTGACTTTTAAGGAATGTCTTGACAAATACATGAACGGATGGGAACAGAGGGATATGGTCTCCGGAAGGGTAGGGGGTTTTAGTTAAGTTGGTCAGCACGGTTGGAGGGCTGAAGGGCCTGTTCCTGTGCTGCAATACTCTTTGTTCTTTGAATGGTGGAGCAGGTTCGAAGGGCCAAAACTTGCCGCAAGTTTCTATGTTTCAGAGCTCAGCAATCTCTCTCTCTGTAAATAACGTGCTGCCATTCTGCTCTTCCCGCCAAACTGGACAAGCTCACATCTTTCCTGCCCCTCTGCCACATTTGTTGCCTGCTCGCTTCAGCTATTTATGTCTGTTCTTGGATAGGCTCCCTCCTCCGCCCAAGGGTTTACTTTCTGACCTATCGGAGTGTCAGCAGCAGATTTAGCTGCCAGACGTTTGGAGCTGTCAGCCAGATCACGGATGGAGACTGTGAGGATGGAGCATCAAGCCCTTTGGCATTCCATTAACCACAGCCTGCCAACCAGAAAAAGACAGGAGGGAGAAGGAAAGGGGGGAGGTAGAGGGAATTACACGCACCTGACTTAGTAAACAGGAATTGGCTGAAAATTGTGGCACTCCCTCAGCACTCACCCTCCGACAGTGCGGCACTCCCTCAGCACTCACCCTCCGACAGTGCGGCACTCCCTCAGCACTCACCCTCCGACAGTGCGGCACTCCCTCAGCACTCACCCTCCGACAGTGCGGCACTCCCTCAGCACTCACCCTCCGACAGTGCGGCACTCCCTCAGCACTCACCCTCCGACAGTGCGGCACTCCCTCAGCACTCACCCTCCGACAGTGCGGCACTCCCTCAGCACTCACCCTCCGACAGTGCGGCACTCCCTCAGCACTCACCCTCCGACAGTGCGGCACTCCCTCAGCACCCACCCTCCGACAGTGCGGCACTCCCTCAGCACTCACCCTCCGACAGTGCGGCACTCCCTCAGCACTCACCCTCCGACAGTGCGGCACTCCCTCAGCACTCACCCTCCGGCAGTGCTGCACTCCCTCAGCACTGACCCTCCGACAGTGCTGCACCCCCTCAGCACTGAGCCTCCGACAGTGCTGCACCCCCTCAGCACTGAGCCTCCGACAGTGCTGCACTCCCTCAGCACTGAGCCTCCGACAGTGCTGCACTCCCTCAGCACTGACCCAACCACCCCCAGTGAGAGTCAGTGTGTGTGGGACCCGTACCCCAGTGAGAGTCAGCGTGTGTGGGACCCGTACCCCAGTGAGAGTCAGCGTGTGTGGGACCCGTACCCCAGTGAGAGTCAGTGTGTGTGGGACCCGTACCCCAGTGAGAGTCAGTGTGTGTGGGACCCGTACCCCAGAGGGAATCATTGGAGTAAACAGGAATTTATCTGGGACCATTGTCATGCTTTGGTGATCAACTTTGAAAAAGCCAGGTGGATGTGGTAAAATGTTGGATGTTTTCAGATTAGAATGTGACTTTTGTGTCCCTATCTACCTCTCTCTGACACACAGGGGATCGCAGGCTGCCCAACAATCGAACCATATCAACACCACAAACACAGAGAATCCCACACGCATAACCAACTCTACTGAAAACACAAGCCCAAACTCTCACGGAAACACTGGACAGACATCCAACAAAGCTGGCATCAAAACAGACGGAGTCCACCAAATTCCCCACTAGCTCTCTTTCTCTCTCCAACACAGGGATCGCTGGGCCGTGATCAGGAGCAGGAACCCTGGCTGATTTCCCCCCTCTCTCTCTCTAACACAGGGATTGCTGGACAGGGATCAGGAACAAGAACCCTGGCTGATATCCCCTCTCTCTCTAACCCAGGGATCACTGGACAGTGATCAGGAGCAGGAACCCTGGCTGATTTCCCCTCCCTCTCTCTCTAACCCAGGGATCACTGGACTGTGATCAGGAGCAGGAACCCTGGCTGAATTCATCTTGTACCTAAGTCTGAGAGCAATGGCAACTTGTAGAGGAGAACACGCCTGCAAGCTGGGTTGCTCGAATAGAGCACAGAAATGGTTGTGCTGGACAGCCAGTATCTGAGTGAACAGCACACACTGCTCTGCAGATTACTACAAGAGAACAGACATTCAAACTTCAGCATGCTACTTCCTCCTGCTGCTCACTCTCCCTCCTGTTTCTAACCGCCCCTTTTGTTAATCTGCACATGACTTCCTCACAGCTCGATGCACGCTAATTATAGACTGACATCATCCAGAGACCTAAACTTCAAACAACAGGAAGTGAGGCAAAGTGAGAGGCCAGACTGTACTCACACGCGGCAACACAATAGTCATCACAGCACCGACACAGAGAGCATTCACCATCTCCAATTAACACAATACAGACTGTACCCGTGTTATAAAGTAACAGACCCGTCCCCACCAGTACTGTACCCCAGTGTTATGCAGTGACAGGCCCATCCCCCGTACCCGTGTTACACAGCGATTGACCCATCCCACTGTACCCCGGTGTTATACAGTGACACACCAGTTCCCACCAGTACTGTACCACAGTATTATACAGCGACAGATCTGTCCCCTCCACTACTGTATCCCAGTGTTACACAGCGACAGACCCGGCCCCACCAGTACTGTACCCCAGTGTTATACAGCGACAGACCCATCCCCACCAGTACTGCACCCCAGTGTTATACAGCGACAGACCCATCTGCACCAGTACTGTACCCCAGTATTATACAGCGACAGACCTGTACTGGTGGGGACGGGTCTGTTACTGTATAACACTAGGGTACAGTACTGGTGGGGACTGTACCCTAGTGTTATACAGTAACAGACCCGTCCCCACCAGTATTGTACCCCAGTATTATACAGCGACAGACCCGTCCCCACCAGGACTGTACCCCAGTGTTATACAGTGACAGACCCGTCCCCACCAGTACTCTACCCGAGTATTCTACCCCAGTATTATACAGCGACAGAACCGTCCCCACCAGTACTGTACCTCAGTGTTACATAGCGACAGACCCATCCGCACCAGTACTCTACCCCAGTATTATACAGCGACAGACCCATCCGCACCAGTACAGTACCCCAGTATTATACAGCAACAGACCCGTCCCCACCACGACTGTACCCCAGTGTTGAACAGAGACAGACCTGTCCCCACCAGTACTGTACGTCAGTGTTATATAGTGACAGACCCATCCGCACCAGTACTCTACCCCAGTATTATACAGCGACAGACCCATCCCCACCAGTACTGTACCCCAGTGTTGTACAGCGAGACCCATCCCCACCAGTACTGTACCCCCGTGTTATACAGCGACAGACCCATCCCCACCAGTACTGTGCCCCAGTGTTATACAGCGACAGACCCACCCACACCAGTACTGTACCCCAGTCTTGTATAGCGAGACCCATCCCCACCAATACTGTACCCCAGTGCTATACAGCGACAGACTCATCCCCACCAATACTGTACCCAGTGTTATTCAGTGACAGACCCATCCCCACCAGTACTGTACCCCGGTGTTATACAGGGGCAGACCCGTCTCCACCAGTACTGTACCCCAGTGTTATACAGTGACAGACCCATCCCCACCAGTACTGTACCCCAGTGTTATACAGCGACAGACCCGTCCCCACCAGTACTGTACACCAGTGTTATACAGCGACAGACCCGTCCCCACCAGTACTGTACCCCAGTGTTATACAGCGACAGACCCGTCTCCACCAGTACTGTACCCCAGTGTTGTACAGTGAGACCCATCCCCACCAGTACTGTACCCCAGTGTTATACAGTGACAGACCCGTCCCCACCAGTACTGTACCCCAATGTTATACAGCGACAGACCCGTCCCCACCACTACTGTACCCCAGTGTTGTACAGCAAGACCCATCCCCACCAGTACTGTACCCCAGTGTTATACAGCGACAGATCCACCCCCACCAGCACTGTACACCAGTGTTATACAGCGACAGACCCACCCACACCAGTACTGTACCCCAGTGTTATACAGCGACAGACCCGTCCCCACCAGTACTGTACCCCAGTCTTGTACAGTGAGACCCATCCCCAACAATACTGTACCCCAGTGTTACACAGCGACAGACTCATCCCCACCAATATTGTACCCAGTGTTATACAGTGACAGACCCGTCCCCATCAGTACTGTACCCCGGTGTTATACAGGGACTGACCCGTCCCCATCAGTACTGTACCCCAGTGTTATACAGGGACAGACCCGTCCCCACCAGTACTGTACCCCAGTGTTATACAGTGACAGACCCGTCCCCACCAGTACTGTACCCCAGTGTTATACAGCGACAGACCCGTCCCCATCAGTACTGTACCCCGGTGTTACACAGGGACTGACCCGTCCCCACCAGTACTGTACCCCAGGGTTATACAGGGACAGACCCATCCCCACCAGTACTGTACCCCAGTGTTATACAGTGACAGACCCGTCCCCACCAGGACTGTACCCCAGTGTTATACAGTGACAGACCCATCCCCACCAGTACTGTACCCCAGTGTTATACAGCGACAGACCCGTCCCCACCAGTACTGTACCCCAGTGTTATACAGTGACAGACCCATCCCCACCAATACTGTATCCCAGTGTTATACAGCGACAGACCCGTCCCCACCAGAAACGTTTCCCCAGCAGAGAGTGAGAGCAAAAATGGAATGAGGTGGAGGGTGAATGCGTGGCTGAGGGACTGGAGCAGGGGGCAGGGATTCCAGTTCCTGGATCGTTGGGACCTCTTTAGGGGCAGGTGTGACCTGCTCAGTGAAGACGGGTGGCACTTGAATCCCAGGGGGACCAATATCTTGGCGGGAAGATTGGCTAGGGCTACTGGGGGGACTTTAAACTAGAAAGGTTGGGGGGAGGGAATAGAGATGAGGAGACTGAGAGCGAGGAGGTTAGCTCCCAGGTGGAGAAGGACTGTAGACAGTATGAGAGGGAGGTTAGACGGGTAATGGAGAAGGGAAGTGCCCAGACCGAGGGTCTGAGGTGTGTCTATTTTAACGCCAGGGGTGTAGTGAACAAAGTAGATGAGCTTAGGGCGTGGATTGCTGCTTAGGAATGTGATGTGGTGGCCATTACAGAGACTTGGATATCTCAGGGACAGGACTGGGTACTTCAGGTGCCAGGATTTAGATGTTTCAGGAAGGACAGGGAGGGGGGTCAAAAGGGGTGGTGGAGTGG
Source organism: Carcharhinus amblyrhynchos (assembly GCF_965287045.1). Lineage (NCBI taxonomy): Eukaryota > Metazoa > Chordata > Chondrichthyes > Carcharhiniformes > Carcharhinidae > Carcharhinus > Carcharhinus amblyrhynchos. The sequence goes on along the minus strand of NW_027650532.1, from coordinate 52,376 downwards.
CAGTGTTGATCAGGGACAGTGTCATGGCTGTAGAGAAGGAGGATGCCGTGGAGGGACTGTCTACAGAGTCTCTGTGGGTGGAAGTTAGGAACAGCAAAGGGTCGATAACTTTGCTGGGTGTTTTCTATAGGCCGCCCAATAGTGACAGGGAAGTTGAGGTGCAGACAGGGAAACAGATCCTACAGAGATGTAGTAATAACAGAGTTGTCGTGATGGGAGACTTTAATTTCCCAAACATCGACTGGAATATCCCTAAGGTAAGGGGTTTAGATGGGGGGGAGTTTGTTAGGTGTGTTCAGGAGGGTTTCCTGACACAGCACGTGGATAAGCCTACAAGAGGAGAGGTTGTACTTGACCTGGTGCTGGCGAATGAACCAGGACAGGTGTCGGATCTCTCGGTGGGAGAGCATCTCAGGGTTGGAGATCATAATTCTATCTCCTTCACGATAGCATTGGAAAGAGATAGGATCAGGCAGGCTAGGAAGGTGTTTGTCTGGAGTAAGGGAAAATATGATGATATCAGGTAGGCAATTGGATGAATAAACTGGAAGGAGGTGTTCTTGGGGAAAAGTACTGAAGGAAGGTGGCGGATTTTCAAGGAATGTTTGACTGGAGCTCTGCACAACAACATTCCGATGAGACAAGGAGGTTTTGGTAGGTCGCAGGAGCCGTGGTGCATGAAGGCTGTGGTGAACCTGGTCAGGAAGAAAAGAAAGATGTATAGAAGGTTCAGAGAGCTAGGAGATGTTAAGGATCTAGAGGAGTATAAGGCTTGTAGAAAGGAGCTTAAAAAGGAAATCAGGAGAGCCAGAAGGGGACATGAGAAGGCCTTGGCAGGTAAAATTAAGGAGAATCCCAAGGCGTTCTACAAATATGTGAAGAGTAAAAGGATGAGAAAAGAAGGGATAGGACCTATAAAAGGTGAAGGGGGAAAAGTCTGTGTGGAACCGGAAGACATGGCAAAGGTGCTGAATGAGTACTTTGCCTCGGTATTCATGGTGGAAAGTGACCTGGGAGGTTGTACTACAGGTTTGCGGCAGACTGAAAAGATTGAGTATGTGGATGTTAAGGAAGAGGATGTGTTAGAACTTTTAAATTCTATCAAGATAGATAAGTCGCCGGGACCGGATAGGATGTACCCCAGGTTATTGTGGGAGGTGAGGGAAGTAATTGCAGAGCCTCTGGCGATGATCTTTGCATCATCGATGGAGACGGGAGAGGTTCCGGAGGATTGCGGATGTGGTTCCTATTTTCAAGAAAGGGAACAGGGATAGCTCGGGAAATTACCGACCGGTGAGTCTGACCTCAGTGGTTGGTAAGCTGATGGAGAGGCTTCTGAGGGACAAGATTTATGAGCATTTAGAGAAGTTTAGAATGATCAGGAATAGTCAGCACGGCTTTGTCAAGGGCAGGTCATGCCTTACGCGCCTAGTTGAGTTCTTTGAAAATGTGACTGAACACATTGACGAAGGAAGAGCAGTGGACGTGGTTTACATGGACTTCAGCAAGGCGTTTGATAAGGTCCCCCATGCAAGACTTCTTGAGAAGGTGAGAGGGCATGGGATCCAAGGGGCTTTGGCCTTGTGGATCCAGAACTGGCTTGCCTGCAGAAGGCAGAGAGTGGTTGTGGATGGGTCTTTTTCTGCATGGAGGTCGGTCACCAGTGGAGTGCCCCAGGGATCTGTTCTAGGACCCTTGCTGTTCGTCATTTTCATAAATAACCTAGATGAGGAAGTGGAGGGATGGGTTACTAAGTTTGCCGACGATACGAAGGTTGGTGGTGTTGTGGATAGTCTGGAGGGATGTCAGGAGTTGCAGCGTCACATAGATAGGATGCAAGACTGGGCGGAGAAGTGGCAGATGGACTTCAATGCGGATAAATGTGTAGTGGTCCATTTTGGCAGGACCACAATATCAAGGGTAGGAGTCTTAGCTGGGTTGAAGAGCAGAAGGATCATGGGGTCTGGATCCATAGGACTCTTAAATCAGCCTCGCAGGTGGAGGATGTGGTCAAGAAGGCATATGGTGTACTGGCCTTCATTAATTGAGGGATTGAGTTTAGGAGTCGGGAGGTAATGCTGCAACTTTATAAGACCCTTGTCAGACCCCACTTGGAGTACTGTGCGCAGTTCTGGTCGCCTCACTACAGGAAGGATGTGGAAGCTATTGAGAGGGTGCAGAGGAGATTTACAAGGATGTTGCCTGGATTGGGAGGCATGCCTTATGAAGATAGGTTGAGGGAGCTAGGTCTCTTCTCCCTGGAGAGACGAAGGTTGAGAGGCGACCTGATAGAGGTTTATAAAATGTTGAGAGGAATAGATAGGGTGGATTCTCGGAGGCTATTTCCCAGGGCTGAAATGGTCACTACAAGAGGACACAGGTTTAAGGTGCTGGGAAGCAAGTACGGAGGAGATGTTAGGGGTAAGTTTTTCACTTAGAGGGTGGTGAGTGAGTGGAACCGGCTGCCGTCAGTGGTGGTAGAGGCGAACTCGTTGGGGTCTTTTAAAAGACTTCTGGATGAGTATATGGGATCTAATGGGATTGGAAGTTACAGATAGTTCTACGGCTTGGCAGGTATAGACGTGATCGGCGCAACTTGTGGGCCGAAGGGCCTGTTTGTGCTGTAGTGTTCTATGTTATACAATGACAGACCCGTCCCCACCAGTACTGTACCCCAGTGTTATACAGTGACAGACCCGTCCCCACCAGTACTGTACCCCAGTCTTGTACAGTGACAGACCCGTCCCCATCAGTACCATACCCCAGTGTTATACAGCGACTGACCCGTCCCCACCAGTACCATACCCCAGTGTTATACAGTGACAGACCCGTCCCCACCAGTACCGTACCCCAGTGTTACACAGCGACAGACCCGCCCCCACCAGTACTGTAACCCAGTGTTATACAGCGACAGACCTGTCCCCACCGGTACTGTACCCCAGTCTTATACAGCGACAGACCCGTCCCCACCAGTACTGTATCCCAGTGTTATACAGCGACAGACCTGTCCCCACCAGTACTGTATCCCAGTGTTATACAAAGAATAAAGAACAGTACAGCACAGGAACAGGCTCTTCGGCCCTCCAAGCCTGTGCCGATCATGATGCCCGACTGAACTAAAACCGTATGTACTTACAGAGCCCAAGTCCTTCCATCCCCATCCTATTCATGGATTTGTCTACATGCCTCTTAAATGCCACTATAGCACCCGTGTGTTCCAGACATTCACCTCCCTCTGTGTAAAAAATCTGCCTCGTCCATCTCCTTTAAACCTTGCCCCTCGCATCTTAAACCTGTGCCCCCTAGTAACTGACTGTTACCCCCTGGGAAAAAGCTTCTGACTATCCACTCTGTCCATGCCTCTCACAATCTTGTAGATTTCTATCAGGCTTCCCCTCAACCTCAGTCACTCCAGTGAGAAGAAAACCAAGTTTCTCCAACCTCTCCTCACAGCTAATGCCCTCCACACCAGGGCAACATCCTGGTAAATCTTTTCTTTACCCTCTCCAAAGCCTCAACATCCCTCTGCCAGTGCGACAGCTAGAAGTGTACACAATATTCTAAATGAGACCAAACAAAGTTTCTGTCAAGTGATAGTGGAAACAATATGGGACTTGCTCCCATTGGGACTGGGGAAACATAGGAACATACAGAGATAGATCTGTCACCACGAGTGCACGACAACAGTGCGGCACTCCCTCAGCACTGACCCTCTGACCGTGCGGCACTCGTTCAGCACTGACCCTCTGACAGTGCGGCACTCCCTCAGCACTGACCCTCTGACCGTGCGGCACTCGTTCAGCACTGACCCTCTGACCGTGCGGCACTCGTTCAGCACTGACCCTCTGACCGTGCGGCACTCCCTCAGCACTGACCCTCTGACCGTGCGGCACTCCCTCAGCACTGACCCTCTGACCGTGCGGCACTCGTTCAGCACTGACCCTCTGACCGTGCGGCACTCCCTCAGCACTGACCCTCTGACCGTGCGGCACTCCCTCAGCACTGACCCTCTGACCGTGCGGCACTCCCTCAGCACTGACCCTCTGCAAGAATAAAAAACTTACTCTTCTGTGAGCGGAGGGTTAAGCGTAGTGGGCTCGTCAGCACGTCATCATCGGAGGTAAAACCGGTAAACTCTTCACCCTAAAGTCGAGGAATGACAGAGAGAGAAGATTAGATGTCAGAACAATCAGGCTGAACTTGTTTAACATCTTGATAAATGAGCCAGGAGAACACTCTTTACTCGGGGAGTGGGGGAGAACGTGGGACCCGCTCCCGCGAGGAGTGGGGGTGGACGTGGGACCCGCTCCCGCGAGGAGTGGGGGAGAACGTGGGACCCGCTCCCGCGAGGAGTGGGGGGAGAACGTGGGACCCGCTCCCGCGAGGAGTGGGGGAGAACGTGGGACCCGCTCCCGCGAGGAGTGGGGGTGGACGTGGGACCCGCTCCCGCGAGGAGTGGGGGAGAACGTGGGACCCGCTCCCGCGAGGAGTGAGGGAGAACGTGGGACCCGCTCCCGCGAGGAGTGGGGGAGAACGTGGGACCCGCTCCCGCGAGGAGTGGGGGAGAACGTGGGACCCGCTCCCGCGAGGAGTGGGGGAGAACGTGGGACCCGCTCCCGCGAGGAGTGGGGGAGAACGTGGGACCCGCTCCCGCGAGGAGTGGGGGAGAACGTGGGACCCGCTCCCGCGAGGAGTGGGGGAGAACGTGGGACCCGCTCCCGCGGGGAGTGGGGGTGGACGTGGGACCCGCTCCCGCGAGGAGTGGGGGAGAACGTGGGACCCGCTCCCGCGGGGAGTGGGGGTGGACGTGGGACCCGCTCCCGCGAGGAGTGGGGGAGAACGTGGGACCCGCTCCCGCGGGGAGTGGGGGTGGACGTGGGACCCGCTCCCGCGAGGAGTGGGGGAGAACGTGGGACCCGCTCCCGCGAGGAGTGGGGGAGAACGTGGGACCCGCTCCCGCGAGGAGTGGGGGAGAACGTGGGACCCGCTCCCGCGAGGAGTGGGGGAGAACGTGGGACCCGCTCCCGCGAGGAGTGGGGGAGAACGTGGGACCCGCTCCCGCGAGGAGTGGGGGAGAACGTGGGACCCGCTCCCGCGAGGAGTGGGGGAGAACGTGGGACCCGCTCCCGCGAGGAGTGGGGGTGGACGTGGGACTCGCTCCCACGGGGAGTGGGGGAGGATGTGGGAATGACTCCGGCAATGAGTGGGGAAATATAGAAACTAGAAGCAGGAATAGGGATGCCTTGGTCCCTTTCACCCTAACAGCTATATCTAATTTTTTTTTGAAATTGCAATGTTTTGGCTTCAGCTCCTTCCTGTGGGAGTGAATTCCACACATTCCCCACCCTCTGGGTGAAGAAATTTCTCCTCCCCTCAGTTCTAAAAGGTTTACCCCTTATCCTCAAACTCTGACCCCTAGTTCTGGATCTCCCCACCATCGGGAACATTCTTTCTGAATCTACCCTGTCTAACCCTGTGTGAGTTTTATAAATTTCTATCAGATCCCCTCTCACTCTTCTCAACTCCAGTGAATATAATCCTAACCCACTTAGTCTCTCCTCATATGACAGACCTGCCATCCCAGGAATCAGCCTGGAAAACCTTCGCTGTGCTCCCTCTATAGCAAGGACATCCTTCCTCAGATAAGGAGACCAAAACCGTACCCAATACTCCCGGTGTGGCCTCACCAACACCCTGTACAATTGCAGCAAAACATCCCTATCCCTATCTCTCAAATCCTCTCGCTGTGAAGGCTAACATACCATTTCCCTTCTTTACTGCCTGCTGTACCTGCACGCTTACTTTCAGTGACTGATGCACGAGGACGCCAAGGTCTCGCTGAGTATCCGCCTCTCTCAATTTACACCCATTCCAGTAATAATCTGTCTTCCTATTATTGCTCCCAAAGTGGATAACCTCATGTTTATCCACATTATACTGCATCTGCCATGCAGATACCCACACACTCAGCCTGTCCAAATCACACTGAATCATCTTTGCATCCTCCTCACAGCTCACCCTCCCACCCAACTTTGTATCATCTGCAAATGTGGAGATAATACATTCAGTTCCCTCTTCTAAATCATTAATATATAATGTGAACAGTTGGGGTCCCAGCACAGATCCCTGTGGAATCCCACTGGAGAACGTTTGAGATGAATAGTATCCAAGTATTTAAGGGGGGAGTGGGATAAACACATTGGGGGGGGGGGGGGGGAGGAAAACAAGACTGGGAGTAATAGATACTGGGAGTAATCAATACTCTTGATCATTCCCCCTCCTTCACCGAGTATTGTATGCTCCCAGTATCCGTTATTCCCAGAGTACTGATCATTCCCAGTACCCGTTACTCCCAGAGTATTGATGGCTCCCAGTATCCCTTACTCCCAGAGTATTGATCGCTCCCAGTATCCATCACTCCCAGAGTATTGATCGCTCTCAGTATCCATCACTCCCAGAGTATTGATCGCTCCCAGTATCCATCACTCCCAGAGTACTGATCGCTCCTAGTATCCATCACTCCCAGAGTATTGATCGCTCCCAGTATCTCTTACTCCCACAGTATTGATCGCTCCCAGTATCTCTTACTCCCACAGTATTGATCGCTCCCAGTATCTCTTACTCCCAGAGTATTGATCGCTCCCAGTATCCATCACTCCCAGAGTACTGATCGCTCCCAGTATCCGTTACTCCCAGAGTATTGATCACTCCCAGTATCCGTTAGTCCCAGAGTATTGATCACATCAAGTATCCATTACTCCCAGAGTATCAATCACTCCCAGAATATTGATTGCTCCCAGTATCCGTTACTGCCACAGTCGTGATCACTCCCAGTATCCGTCACTCCCAGAGTATTGATCGCTCCCAGTATCCATTTCTCCCAGAGTATCGATCGCTCCCAGTATCTGTTACTCCCAAAGTATTGATCATTCCCAGTATCCGTTACTCCCAGGGTATCGATCGCTCCCAGTATCCCTTACTCCCTGAGCATTGATCATTACCAGAATCTGTTCCTCCAAGTATCAATCACTCCTAGTACCCGTTACTCCCAGAGTATTGATCATCCCTAGTACCCGTTACTCCCAGAGTATTGATCGCTCCAAGTATGTTACTCCCAGAGTTTTGATCATTCCCTGTATCCGTTAGTCCCAGAGTATCTCTCCCAGTATCCGTTACTCCCAGAATATTGATTGCTCCCAGTATCCATTATTCCCAGCGTATTGATCACCCACAATATCCGTTACTCCCACAGTACTGATCATTCCAGTCTCCGTTACTCCCAGACTATTGATCAGTCCCAGTATCTGTTACTCCCAGAGTATTGCTCACTCCCAGTATCCGTTACTCCCAGAGTATCGATAACTCCCAGTATCCATTACACCCAGAATATCGATCACTTCCAGTATCCGTTACACCCAGAATAGAGTATTGATCGCTCCCAGTATCCGTTACTCCCAGAGTAATGATCATTCCCAGCATCCGTTACTCCCAGAGTATTGATTGTTCCCAACATTTGTTACTCCCAGAGTATTGATCACGCCCAGTATCCGTTACTCCCAGAATACAGTATTGATCATTCCCAGTATCCGTTACTCTCAGAATAGAGTATCAATCACTCCCAGTATCCGTTACTCCCCAGAGTATTGTTCACCCACAGTATCCATTACTCCTAGAGTATCGATCACTCCCGGTATCTGTTACTACCAGAGTATTGATCACTCCTAGTATCCGTTACTCCCAGAGTATTGATCATTCCCAGTATCCGTTACTCCTACAGTATTGATCGCTCCCAGTATCTGTTACTCCCAGAGTATTGATTGCTCCCAGTATCTGTTACTCCCAGAGTATTGATCGCTCCCAGTATCTGTTACTCCCAGAGTATTGATCGCTCCCAGTATCTGTTACTCCCAGAGAATTGATCACTCCCAGTATCTGTTACTCCCAAAGTATTGATCATTCCCAGTATCTCTTAGTCCCAGACTATCGCTCCCCAGTATCCGTTACTCCCAGAATATTGATTGCTCCCAGTATCCATTATTGCCAGCGTATTGTCACCCACGGTATCCGTTACTCCCACAGTATTGATGATTCCCAGTATCCCTTACTCCCAGAGTATTGATCACTCCCAGTATCCGTTATCATAAGAACATAAGAAATAGGAGCAGGAGTAGGCCATCTAGCCCCTCGAGCCTGCCCCAATAAGATCATGGCTGATCTGAAGTGGATCAGTTCCACTTTCCCGCTTTCTCCCATAACCCTTAATTCTCTTGTCTATCAGAAACCTATCTATCCATGACTTAAATATATTTAGCGAGGTAGCCTCCACCACTTCAACGGGCAGAGAATTCCAGAGATTCACCACCCTTTGAGTGAAGAAGTTCCTCCTCAACTCCGATCTAAACTGCACCGCCCCCACCCCCCTTATTTTGAGGCTGTGCCCTCTAATCCTGCGATCCTTTCTAAGCAGGAAGAATCTCTCTACCTCTACCCTATCCATCCCCTTCATTATCTTATACGTCTCTATAAGATCCCCCTAAACTCCAACGAGTACAGACCCAGTCTATTCAATCTCTCTACATAGGCTAACCCCTTCATCTCCAGTATCAGCCTATTGAACTTCCTCTGCACTCCCTCCAAGGTCAACATATCCTTCCGCAAGTGCAGCGACCAAAACTGCACACAGTACTCCAGTTGCAGCCTCACCAGTGCCCTGTACAGTTGCAGCAAGACCTCCCTACTTTTATATTCTATCCCCCTCGCTATAAAGGCCAACATTCCATTCGCTTTCTTGATCACCTGCTGCACCCAGAGTTACTCCCAGAGTATTGATTGCTCCCAGTATCCTTTACTCCCAAAGTATCGATCACTCCCAGTATCCATTACTCCCAGAGTATTGATCACCCATAGTATCTGTTACTCCCAGAGTATTGATCATTCCCAGTATCCGTTACTCCCAGAGTACTGATTGCTCCCAGCATCCATTACTCCCAGAGTACTGATCGCTCCCAGTATCTGTTACTCCCAGAGTATTGATCACTCCCAGTATCCGTTATTCCCAGCATATTGATCACCCACAGCATCCGTTACTCCCAGAGTATTGATTATTCCCAGTATCTGTTACTCCCAGAGTATTGATTAATCCCAGTATCTGTTATTCACAGAGTATTGATCACTCCCAGTAGCCAGGGTTACTCCCAGACAGGGGTAGGGGTGGGGGTGGGGTGGGTGACAGTAGGCATTGGAATGGGGTTGCGGAGAGGGTGGTGCTGAGAGTGAAGGAGGGGATTGCGAGTGTTGGGTTTGGAGGGGGGTGGGGGTGAGACGGCGGGAGGGCAGAGTGTGGGGGAGGACGAGGGGTTAGCAGGGAACAAGGGATTGGGGGTAGGGGTTTGAGGGGTCAGGGAGGTGAGGGATTAGGGATTGAAGGATTAGGGGGAGAGAGATTGGGTGGATGAGATGTTAGTGGAATGAGGGGTTGGGCAGTGAAGACTTGTGGGGGTGAGGGGTTGTGGGGTGAGGAGTTGCTGGTGAAGGGTTGGGGGCAAAGAGTTCAGGGGTTTGAGGGGCGAAAGGTTGGGGGGCAAAGAGTTCAGGGGTTTGGGGGCGAAAGGTTGGGGATTAGGGAGGTGAGGGATTAGGGGATGAATGGTTAGGGGCGTGAGGGGTTGGAGGGGGTGTGGAAGCGAGGGGTTGGGGGGGTGAGGAAGCGAGGGATTGGAGGGGTGAGGAAGCGAGGGATTGGAGGGGTGAGGAAGCGAGGGATTGGAGGGGTGAGGAAGCGAGGGATTGGAGGGGTGAGGAAGCGAGGGATTGGAGGGGTGAGGAAGCGAGGGATTGGAGGGGTGAGGAAGCGAGGGATTGGAGGGGTGAGGAAGCGAGGGATTGGAGGGGTGAGGAAGCGAGGGATTGGAGGGGTGAGGAAGCGAGGGATTGGAGGGGTGAGGAAGCGAGGGATTGGAGGGGTGAGGAAGCGAGGGATTGGAGGGGTGAGGAAGCGAGGGATTGGAGGGGTGAGGAAGCGAGGGATTGGAGGGGTGAGGAAGCGAGGGATTGGAGGGGTGAGGAAGCGAGGGATTGGAGGGGTGAGGAAGCGAGGGATTGGAGGGGTGAGGAAGCGAGGGATTGGAGGGGTGAGGAAGCGAGGGATTGGAGGGGTGAGGAAGCGAGGGATTGGAGGGGTGAGGAAGCGAGGGATTGGAGGGGTGAGGAAGCGAGGGATTGGAGGGGTGAGGAAGCGAGGGATTGGAGGGGTGAGGAAGCGAGGGATTGGAGGGGTGAGGAAGCGAGGGATTGGAGGGGTGAGGAAGCGAGGGATTGGAGGGGTGAGGAAGCGAGGGATTGGAGGGGTGAGGAAGCGAGGGATTGGAGGGGTGAGGAAGCGAGGGATTGGAGGGGTGAGGAAGCGAGGGATTGGAGGGGTGAGGAAGCGAGGGATTGGAGGGGTGAGGAAGCGAGGGATTGGAGGGGTGAGGAAGCGAGGGATTGGAGGGGTGAGGAAGCGAGGGATTGGAGGGGTGAGGAAGCGAGGGATTGGAGGGGTGAGGAAGCGAGGGATTGGAGGGGTGAGGAAGCGAGGGATTGGAGGGGTGAGGAAGCGAGGGATTGGAGGGGTGAGGAAGCGAGGGATTGGAGGGGTGAGGAAGCGAGGGATTGGAGGGGTGAGGAAGCGAGGGATTGGAGGGGTGAGGAAGCGAGGGATTGGAGGGGTGAGGAAGCGAGGGATTGGAGGGGTGAGGAAGCGAGGGATTGGAGGGGTGAGGAAGCGAGGGATTGGAGGGGTGAGGAAGCGAGGGATTGGAGGGGTGAGGAAGCGAGGGATTGGAGGGGTGAGGAAGCGAGGGATTGGAGGGGTGAGGAAGCGAGGGATTGGAGGGGTGAGGAAGCGAGGGATTGGAGGGGTGAGGAAGCGAGGGATTGGAGGGGTGAGGAAGCGAGGGATTGGAGGGGTGAGGAAGCGAGGGATTGGAGGGGTGAGGAAGCGAGGGATTGGAGGGGTGAGGAAGCGAGGGATTGGGGGTTGAGGAAGCGAGGGATTGGGGGGTTGAGGAAGCGAGGGATTGGGGGGTTGAGGAAGCGAGGGATTGGGGGGTTGAGGAAGCGAGGGATTGGGGGGTTGAGGAAGCGAGGGATTGGGGGGTTGAGGAAGCGAGGGATTGGGGGTTGAGGAAGCGAGGGATTGGGGGGTTGAGGAAGCGAGGGATTGGGGGGTTGAGGAAGCGAGGGATTGGGGGGTTGAGGAAGCGAGGGATTGGGGGGTTGAGGAAGCGAGGGATTGGGGGGTTGAGGAAGCGAGGGATTGGGGGGTTGAGGAAGCGAGGGATTGGGGGGTTGAGGAAGCGAGGGATTGGGGGGTTGAGGAAGCGAGGGATTGGGGGGTTGAGGAAGCGAGGGATTGGGGGGTTGAGGAAGCGAGGGATTGGGGGGTTGAGGAAGCGAGGGATTGGGGGGTTGAGGAAGCGAGGGATTGGGGGGTTGAGGAAGCGAGGGATTGGGGGGTTGAGGAAGCGAGGGATTGGGGGGTTGAGGAAGCGAGGGATTGGGGGGTTGAGGAAGCGAGGGATTGGGGGGTTGAGGAAGCGAGGGATTGGGGGGTTGAGGAAGCGAGGGATTGGGGGGTTGAGGAAGCGAGGGATTGGGGGGTTGAGGAAGCGAGGGATTGGGGGGTTGAGGAAGCGAGGGATTGGGGGGTTGAGGAAGCGAGGGATTGGGGGGTTGAGGAAGCGAGGGATTGGGGGGTTGAGGAAGCGAGGGATTGGGGGGTTGAGGAAGCGAGGGATTGGGGGGTTGAGGAAGCGAGGGATTGGGGGGTTGAGGAAGCGAGGGATTGGGGGGTTGAGGAAGCGAGGGATTGGGGGGTTGAGGAAGCGAGGGATTGGGGGGTTGAGGAAGCGAGGGATTGGGGGTTGAGGAAGCGAGGGATTGGAGGGGTGAGGAAGCGAGGGATTGGAGGGGTGAGGAAGCGAGGGATTGGGGGGTTGAGGAAGCGAGGGATTGGGGGTTGAGGAAGCGAGGGATTGGGGGGTTGAGGAAGCGAGGGATTGGAGGGGTGAGGAAGCGAGGGATTGGGGGGTTGAGGAAGCGAGAGATTGGGGGTTGAGGAAGCGAGGGATTGGGGGTTGAGGAAGCGAGGGATTGGGGGTTGAGGAAGCGAGGGATTGGGGGGTTGAGGAAGCGAGGGATTGGGGGTTGAGGAAGCGAGGGATTGGGGGTTGAGGAAGTGAGGGATTGGGGGTTGAGGGGTTAGGGGAGGGAGGGGAACAGTGGGGAATGAAGGGACAATGGGGGGGTAGTGGGGGAGGGGTCAGAGGTCAGGGGTTAGGGGGAGTTTGGCTCCGCCCCCTCCCCCCGCGCGCTCCCGGGACAAAGGGCGCGACTCTGTGCGCGCTCCCGGGGGTATGGGGATCGCGGCCGCTCCCCCCAGGAGGCGGCGGGATAGTGAGGGGAGGGTGAGGGTGAGTGAGGGGTTAGTGAGTGAGGGTCAGAGTGTGTCCTTCCCCCTCCCCCTTCCCGCCCCCCGGGCCTCACCTCCTCCTCGCTGCCGCCGTGCAGCTGCTCGAAGCGGCGGAGCGCGGCCTGCAGCCCCCCCGCTCCTCCCGCTGCCGCCGCCGGGCCGCTGTCCGCCTCCCGGCCCGGGCTGCCCAGCCTCCTCCTCCGCCGCCGCAGCGCCCAGCGCCGCCTGTGGCAGGGCCGCGCCGGGAAGCGGCCCCGAGCCGCGGCCGCAGTCGCCATGCCGGGGGGAGGGGGTGTGTGTGAGGGTGTGTGTCTCTCTCTGTGTCTCTCTGTGTGTGAGGGGGGGCGGCCTTGTCAGCGCCCCGGACCGCAGCCACCGCGCATGCCCGCCGCCGCCGCAGGCCGGGAATTGTAGTTGTCTCCTTTAGCGCGGCCGAACTACGATTCCCAGCGTGCCCCGCTGCTCCGAGGGCCAGTGCGCCTGCGCCGCCGCGGTGCCCCACGGGATTTGTGTCCTACCAGCCCCGTTCGTGGACTACAGCGCCCGACATGCTTGGGCGTCAGTGCGCTTGCGCTGTCCCTTCGTTACTGGGAAAAGGCTACTGCGCCTGTGATGGCTGGTCAGTGTTAGATGGGGTCACTGCGCCTGCGCAATCCATTGTCGGGCGACCCTTACTGCGCCTGCGGTCCTTCCCGGCCAGCAGGATTCGTGCGCCTGCGCTAACTATTGTACGGGAAAGGCCACTGGAAAGGGAGAGTCATTGCGCCTGCGCACTGTCATTGAAAAGGCGGACATTGCGACTGTGTTCCCCATTCCCAGAGATGGACGACTGCGCCTGCGCTGGTTCTCGCTCCTTCGCTATGGTCGACGGGAATTGCAGTTTTAAGTTTCTTCAATTTGGACTACAACTCCCAGCATGCTCCCCGCAGAACGCTATTGTCAACGCCGCGCCTGCGCCCTTTCTGCCCAAGGTCTGTGACGTAATACGCCGCCCAGGTGCATGCCGGGAGTTGTAGTCCGCCTGCCGGTTCGCAGCAATGACAGAGGCGGTGGATGGACTGCAACCGCAATACGCATGCTCCCCTTCCACTGATTCGCCTCCCGGGAATGTCAAGTGCAGCGCTGGGAGAAGCTGCATTGCTGCTGCTTCCTGCATTGCTGCTGCACCAGGGCTGCGTCCTGCATTGTTTCCTGCCCAACTTCTGCAACCCAATCCCTGTACAGTTTAATTGCCACCCCTCCCACAGAGAGCCTGTGTAGCCCCCTCCAGCTTTCCAATGGGAGTTTCCAATGTAAACAGTCACTCTGTAGTCACACCCTCTCACCATTGGAGGCGCTGCGATCCCTATCATAGAACCAACAAAGTGCAGAAAGAGGCCATTCAGCCCACCCAATCTGCACTAACTCCACAATCTAGGCCCCATCCTAATAACCCTCAAGGATTTAGAATGGACAATCTTTGATATGATTTATTATTGTCACATGTATTAACATACAGTGAAAAGTATTGTTTCTTGTGTGCTATACAGACAAAGCATACCATTCATAGAGAAGGAAGGGAGAGAGTGCAGAATGTAGTGTTACAGTCACAGTGAGGGTGCAGAGAAAGATCAACTTAATGCGAGGTCGGTTCATTCAAAAGTCTGACAGCAGCAGGGAAGAAGCTGTTCTTGAGTTGGTCGGTACGTGACCTCAGACTTTTGTATCTTTTTCCTGATGGAAGAAGGTGGAAGAGAGAATGTCCAGGGTGCGTAGGGTCCTAATTACGCTGGCTGCTTTTCCCGAGACAGCGGGAAGTGTAGACAGAGTCAATGGATGGGAGGCTGGTTTGTGTGATGGATTGGGCCACATTCACGATCTTTTGTAGTTCCTTGCAGTCTTGGGCAGAGCAGGAGCCCATACCAAGCTGTGATACAACCAGGAAGAATGCTTTCTATGGGGCATCTGGAATAGTTGGTGAGAGTTGTAGCTGACAGGCCAAATTTCCTTAATCTTCTGAGAAAGTAGAGGCGTTGGTGGGGCTTTCTTAACTATAGTGTCAGCATAGAGGAACCAGAACAGGTTGTTGGTGACCTGGACACCTAAAAATTTGAATCCACTTAGCATCTTTTGGACTGTAGGAGCAAACCCACGCAGAGAACGTGCAGACTCCTCAAGGACAGTGACCGAAGCCAGTAATCAAACCCGGATTCCTGGAGCTGTGAGGCAGCAGCACTAACCACTGTGCCACTGGAATGCCTGAACTGAACCTGCCTCCACCACACTTCCAAACTCCGATCACGCACTGGGTGAGAGAGTTTTCCCTCACATCAGATTTACTTCTTTTTCAACTCACTTTCAATCTGTGTCCCTCTCACTCTTGACCCTTTTCCATGCCTACTCTGTCAACCCCCTCATGATTTTGAAAATCTCTATCAAATCTCCTCTTAGCCTCTCCTCCCTCCAAGGAGAACAATCCCAAATCTCCAGTCTGTCCTCAAAACGGAAGTTCCTCATCCCTGGAACCATCCTTTGTCAATCTCTTCTGCTCTCTCTCCAAAGTGTTCACGTAAGAACATAAGAAATAGGAGCAGGAGTAGGCCATCTAGCCCTTCGAGCCTGCCCCGCCATTCAATAAGATCATGGCTGATCTGTCGTGGCTCAGTTCCACATTCCCGCCCTCTCCCCATAACCCTTAATCCCCTCGCTTATCAAAAACCCATCAACCCGCATCTTAAAAGTATTTAGCGAGGCAGCCTCCACCACTTCAACGGGCAGAGAATTCCAGAGATTCACCACCCTTTGAGTGAAGAAGTTCCTCCTCAACTCTGTTCTAAACCGCCCCCCCTTTATCTTGAGGCTGTGCCCCCTAGTACTTCCTATTAGTGCGGTTCCCAGAACTGTACCCAATTCTCTGGCTGAGAGCCAACTAGTGTCGTGTGACGCGCGTTGTAAATTTGCGGGTGGGAGTTTGCGAGGTGATTTGAGTGTGGGATGGTCGAGCGGAGGAAGAAAGTCCGTAATTAGTAATCGATGTGCATTGCCTGAGAGGGTGAGACAGACACATTCAATGGAAGATTGCAAAACAGACCCAGGGAAGAAGACGGGGGAATCATAGAGTCATTCAGCGCAGAGAAGGCCCTTCGGCCCAACCAGTCTGTACTGACAATAATTACCCCCAAAGTGGCGCTGATCCCATTTTCCTGCACTTGTCCCGTATCCCGCAATGTTTTGATATTTCAGGTGTTCATCCAGATATTTTGAGAGGTTTCCAGTCTCCACGGCCCTCCCAGGCAGCGCATTCCAGATTCCCACCATCCTCTGAGAGAAAGAGATTTTCTCAAATCCCCTCTGAACCTCCTGTTTCCCCCCCCCCCCACCCTAAAACTCTGCCCCCTCGTGACTGACCCCTCAACCCAGGGGAACGGCTGCTCCCTGTTCACCCTGTCCCTACCCCTCAGAATCTTACCCACCTCAATCATGTCCCCCCTCAGCCTTCCGGAGAAAACAATCCCAGCCTATCCCGTCTCTCCTTACAGCTCAAACGCTCCATCCCAGGGCAGCATCCCGGGTAAATCTCCTCTGCACCCCCTCCAGTGCAATCACATCCTTCCTATAATGAGGTGACCAGAACCGCACACGGTGCTCCAGCTGTGGCCTCACCAACGCGCTGTACAGCTCCAGCATCACCTCCTTGCTGTTAGACTCTCTCCCACGACTGATGGAAGCCAGGGTCCCATTTGCCTTATTAACTCTCCTATTGCCCTGCTCTGCAGTCTTTAGGGATCTGTGAACAATCGCCCTGAGATCCATCTGTCCCTCTGAGCTTCCCAGTGTCCTGTCATTCAGTCAGTACTCCGTGGCGGGTCATCTGTTTTTAGTGATATTGAGGTGAGTCACAAATACTGGGACATGGTAGAGTAGCACCACCCCACCCCCCCCAAAGGTGTTAGCTTAGATAGATAATCCAGACTTGTGCTCCTCTGACAGTGCGGCACTCCCTCGGCGCTGACCCTCTGACAGTGCGGCACTCCCTCAGCACTGACCCTCTGACAGTGCGGCACTCCCTCAGCACTGACCCTCTGACAGTGCGGCACTCCCTCAGTACTGACCCTGACAGTGCGGCACTCCCTCAGTACTGACCCTCTGACAGTGCAGCGCTCCCTCGGCACTGACCCTCTGACAGTGCGGTGCTCCCTCAGCACTGACCCTCTGACAGTGCGGCACTCCCTCAGCACTGACCCTCTGACAGTGCGGCACTCCCTCAGCACTGATCCTCTGACAGTGCGGCACTCCCTCAGCACTGACCCTCTGTCAGAGGGAGATGGCTGCTCCCTATATTGCCATGAGCCTCAAACCTGTATAACAGGGGGAACCAGTCGGGTAACCAGCAATGTGAGCAGTAACGCCTCACACCGACATCAAAAATCCTTCACGCCAAAAAAAAGCAGTGCAGGGAACTGACCCAGCAGAGTTATCTCACACCCAGACCTCGGCCTCTTACTCACTCACTGGCCTTCCTACTCCCCCTCTCTTCCCTTCCCTACCTCCACAGAAGATGCTGGATAGACTCAGCAGGTCTGGCAGCATCTGAGGAGAGAGAAGTGACCCCTTTTACATGTCCCATGTTGATCCCATCACAAACACCCCCCTCCCCTCACTGGGCCAGCTCTCACTTATTCTTCGGTGTTCTCACAGTGCGCTACCCCTTTTGATCCCCTGTTAACGCATTCCGCAATCTTACCTTACTAGCCGTCACAGATCTGCCCGGCAACAGCAGCGCCAAGAATCTAACGTGGCCTGACAGGATGCGAACTGCCCCAGCAACGAGGAGAAATCGGCCCAGCCATGGCTGGGTCCAAAAGATGTGACTTTCCGAGCAACCAGATTAGCGGGCATCCAGACTAGTTCGAGGTGCAAATCATTCAATTAATCGGAAACAGCTTACCTAGATGACTGAGGGATTCAGTGGAGGTTCACGCTAATTGCTAGAGTCCAGGAATTCGAGAGATCCAGAGAGGCAAGTACACAGAGTGAAGAGTCACGGAGGAAACATTTTGTAATTGCCAGCACACTCAGAAGTAGACAGGGATCAAACAGCCGAGAGTCCTGGTTACATCCAATAGCCTGAAAGACCAGTCCACATCTCACAACTAGCCCTGCATCTAAGTCTTAGAACCTAGGCTGAAACATTTGTAAATATCTTCGCAGGAACAGAAAAGACATTTTCCACACCTGATGCGCAGTCTTGTATTGTGTGGTAACTATAAGCTGGATTTGACTAATAGACTTATTTTAAGTTGAATGTTATCCAGAATGAGGCAAGTCTTAAGGAGTTCAGGGATTGTAGACATCATTTGGAGCATAGGGTAATTTTTACAGAAACTGGGTCTCTGTTGATTTGTATAGTTAATTATCGGAGAGTATTTTGACCCTGTTTATTTGTGCTGGTCTTTTAATTTAATAAATAGTCTTTAGTAATTGTTACATGATGCTGGACTGGTTATTCTCACTGGGGTATCACAGAACTCTTCACACTATTCCAAAAACAATACTATATACCACCACAAACCGGTGTTTTAAATTGAGATACTCTTGCAGATACAACCAGCGTGTTTTGTGAAAATGCTGCTATTAGCACGTTCTTTAGTCCTTAATGTTACCATTACACTGGCACTGTTGGGACCCCATGACACCCTTGGTAATCTCTCCTCAACTGTGACCTATCCTTGGTCTCCTTTTCGTTACCACCTCCTCCACCCCCCTCTACAACCAATCACTTCCCCCCCCCTTAGCGCTAAAGGAGAGTCAATACGGATTTAAAGTGTGAATTCCATTTCTCTCTCCGCAGAAGCTGCCAGACCCAGTCAGTATTTCCAGCATCTGCAGTATCTTACTTTTATCCCTATCTCTGTAACCTCCTCCAGCCCCTACACCCCTCCCTATCTCTGTAACCTCCTCCAGCCCCTACACCCCCTCCCTATCTCTGTAACCTCCTCCAGCCCCTACACCCCCTCCCTATCTCTGTAACCTCCTCCAGCCCCCTACACCCTTCCCTATCTCTGTAACCTCCTCCAGCCCCTACACCCCCTCCCTATCCCTGTAACCTCCTCCAGCCCCCCTACACCCCCTCCCTATCCCTGTAACCTCCTCCAGCCCCCTACACCCCCTCCCTATCTCTGTAACCTCCTCCAGCCCCCTACACCCCCTCCCTATCTCTGTGAACCCCTTTAGACTTTAAAGCAGCCACTGAAATAGTTTTATCACTTGAGAATGCAGGGTAATGTTTTCAAGGGGGGCATCAGACCGCAATGTGCTCCAGCGGCGGGGGGGTAGTGTTGGATCTTTGTGTTATCCATCCTCAGTGGAAAGAGAATGGGTAAATCAGGTGCTAAAGGCCCCTGTCACCTCTGGAACCCTAAGATCAACACCAGACAGCCAGGGAAAGGCAGTGACAATTCCAAGTGTATGAGACAACCAACGCCTCTACTTTCTCAGAAGACCATGGAAATTTGGCATGTCAGCTACGACTCTCGCCAACGTTTACAGATGCACCATAGAAAGCATTCTTTCTGGTTGTATCACAGCTCGGTCTGGGCTCCTGCTCTGCCCAAGACCACAAGGAACCGCAATCACGAAATTAAATATTTGCAAATGGATAGAGATAGATTGGTGAGTGGACCAAACTGTGGCGGGTGGAGTTTAATGTGGATGAATTTGAGCTTATTTATATTGTTGGGAAAAATGCAAAGGCAACTTAACATATAAATGGAGACTTCGGGGTGCTTTGGTGCAGAGGGATCTGGGCATCCTTGGGCACGATTTGCAGCAAGTTAGTTTGCAGGTAATGAGGAAGGCAAATGGAATCTTGGCTTTCTTTGCCAAAGGATTAGAATATAAAAGTTTGTCACCACGTTACAGGAAAGATGTGATTGCGCTGGAGGGGGTGCAGAGGAGATTTACCAGGATGCTGCCTGGGATGGAGCACTGAAGTTATGAAGAGAGGTTGGGTACAAAAAACAAAGAAAATAACAAGGCAGGAACAACCTTGTCCCTCCAAGTCTGCACTGAAAGGTAAGCTTGGGTTGTTTTCTCTGAAGCAGAGAAGACTGAGGGGTGACCTGACTGAGGGACAAGATTATGAGGGGCACGGACAGAGTGGGATAGGGAGCAGCTGTTACCCCTAGTTGAAGGGTCAGTCACGAGGGGGACACAGGTTCAAGGTCAGGAGCAGGAGGTTTGGGGGGATGTGAGGAAAAGCTTTTCCCCCAGAGGGTGGTGAGAGTCTGGAATGTGCTGTCTGGGAGGGTGGGGGTGAGAGTCTGGAATGTGCTGTCTGGGAGGGTGGGGGGGGGTCTGGAATGTGCTGTCTGGGAGGGTGGGGGGGGGGGTCTGGAATGTGCTGTCTGGGAGGGTGGGGGGGGTCTGGAATGTGCTGTCTGGGAGGGTGGGGGGGGTCTGGAATGTGCTGTCTGGGAGGGTGGGTGGGGGTCTGGAATGTGCTGTCTGGGAGGGTGGGTGGGGGTCTGGAATGTGCTGTCTGGGAGGGTGGGGGGGGTCTGGAATGTGCTGTCTGGGAGGGTAGGGGGGGGTGGGGTGCCTCACATCCTTTAAGACGTATCTGGATGAACACTTGGCAGATCAGAACATTCAGGGCTGAGAGACAAGGGCTGGCAGTGGGGTGAGGTGGGCAGGTCAGAGCCTTTCATGCATTGTGCAGACTCGATGGGCCGAAGGTCATCTTCTGCACTGTAGGATTCTGTGATCCTGTGAAGTGTTGCTGCTCCTGCACAAAGCATTAATGAGACCACACCCACAGTATTGTGCACAGTTTGGGTCTCTTTACCTGAGGATGTCAGATTGGAGGCAGTTCAGAGGAGGTTCACTCGATTGATTCCAGACATGAGGATATTGTTTGATGAAGCATTTAATTTGTCATTTATATTAATGATTTAGATGAGAATATAGGAGGCAGGGTTAGTAAGTTTGCAGATGACACCAAATTTGGTGGCATAGTGGACAGTGAAGAAAGTTATCTCCAATTGCAACGGGATCTTGATCAATTGGGCCAGTGGGCTGACGAATGGCAGATGGAGTTTAATTTAGATAAATGTGAGGTGATGCATTTTGGTCGATTGAACCAGGGCAGGACTTACTCAGTTAATGGTAGGGCGTTGGGCAGAGTTACAGAACAAAGAGATCTCGGGACACAGGTTCATAGCTCCTTGAAAGTGGAGTCACAGGTGGACAGAGTGGTGAAGAAGGCATTCGGCATGCTTGGTTTCATCGGTCAGAACATTGAATACAGGAGTTGGGACGTCTTGTTGAAGTTGTACAAGACATTGGTAAGGCCACACTTGGAATACTGTGTACAGTTCTGGTCACCCTATTATAGAAAGGATATTATTAAACTAGAAAGAGTGCAGAAAAGATTTACTAGGATGCTACCGGGACTTGATGGATTGAGTTATAAGGAGAGGCTGGATAGACTGGGACTTTTTTCTCTGGAGTGTAGGAGGCTGAGGGGTGATCTTATAGAGGTCTATAAAATAATGAGGGGCACAGATCAGCTAGATAGTCAATATCTTTTCCCAAAGTTAGGGGAGTCTAAAACTAGAGGGCAGAGGTTTAAGGTGAGAGGGGAGAGATACAAAAGTGTCCAGAGGGGCAATTTTTTTCACACAGAGGGTGGTGAGTGTCTGGAACGAGCTGCCAAAGGCAGTAGTAGAGGTGGGTACAATTTTATGTTTTAAAAAGCATTTAGACAGTTACATGGGTACGATGGGTATAGAGGGACATGGGCCAAATATGGGCAATTGGGATTAGCTTAGGGGTTTAAAAAAAAGGGCAGCATGGACAAGTTGGGCCGAAGGGCCTGTTTCCATGCTGTAAACCTCCATTACTCTAAGCGGATTTGTGCAGTTAAGGCTGATACTCCCTGGAGTTTAGAAGAGTGACAGGAAATCAGATTGAGGTGTCCAGGATGATTAGGGGGATT
This sequence comes from Carcharhinus amblyrhynchos, assembly GCF_965287045.1. Lineage (NCBI taxonomy): Eukaryota > Metazoa > Chordata > Chondrichthyes > Carcharhiniformes > Carcharhinidae > Carcharhinus > Carcharhinus amblyrhynchos. The sequence continues at coordinate 30,948 of NW_027650532.1, read as the reverse complement.
GACAAAGTCGACATGGAGAGGCAGTTTTGGGTAGGTTGAACGGTGACACAGTGGGTTAGCACTGCTGCCTCACAGCGCCAGGGACCCGGGTTCAATTCCCGGCTTGGGTCACTGTCTGTGTGGAGTTTGCACATTCTCCCTGTGTCTGCATGGGTTTCCTCCGGGTGCTCCAGTTTCCTCCCAGTCTGAAAGATGTGCTGGTTACAGTGCACTGGCCACGCTAATTTCTCCCTCAGTGTACCCGAACAGGCACTGGAGTGTGGTGACGTGGGGATTTTCACAGTAACTCCATTGTGGTGTTAATGTAAGCCTACCTGTGACACTAACGAATTAATAAATAAAAGAAGTTTCCTTTTGTGGGGAAAATCTAGAGTGAGAGATAAAGGCAAAATATTGTAGGTGCTGGAATCTGAAACAAAAACAGAAAATGCTGGATAATCCCAGCAGGTCTGACAGCGTCTGTAGAGAGAGAATAGAGCCAATGTTTCAAGTCTGGATGACTCTTTGTCAGAGCTGAATGGAAGGAAAATTGGAGAAGATTCGAGGATTGGGGTGGCTGTAATGATCGGAATGGCACAGACAAAGAGAAAGTAGTGACGATAAAGGTTGGGAATGGTGCTAATTGCGTCTATGAAGAGATTGGAACGTGTGAATGGCAGAGGAAAGGCACAGAGTATCAAATGGGGGTCTCTGAGTGAGGTGTCAATGAAGACTGCACGCTGGGGTTAGTTGGAAAATATATATTTTTTTTATTAATTTCAGTGTCACTTACATTCCTTTCCAGAAAAAAAGCAGCAAAAACAGAACAGGAATGTTGCTACATGGAGACTGGCTGCTACGGATCGGAGAATCTCCAGCATCATTCACAACATCCACAAACCCGACTGCAAAACCCAGCGAGTGACCAACAATACAACACTCGATACTCACGGTGACAATATCCCCACGATGGGAGAGAGAGGAGGGTCGGCCAGTTAAACCCAGGCAGCCCTCCCCACTTACCATCCAGCAAAGGACACTGACAGCGGACAGGCTCACAGCCCAGTCAAATGTGGACCAGAGTCTTGTGTAAACTTTCTCAGAACTACATTCGCCACAAGAAGGGTTGGTCCTGAGAATTTCCAGTAAATGCCTCAGCCTGGAATATCACACCACATTTTCAGATATCAGAGTCTTCTTGTCTCCCACAAATCTGTCACTTCATCCAACCCCCCACTCTTTACAAACTTAATCCCAGCCCATTATCCACTCCCCTGAGAAAAATTTAATACATTCTTTACATCTGCTACACCCGCCCACCCACCCCTCAGCTACCCCTCATCACAAACAGTGCGGCACTCCCTCAGTGCTGACCCTCTGACAGTGCGGCACTCCCTCAGCACTGACCCTCTGACAGTGCAGCATTCCCTCAGCGCTGACCCTCTGACAGTGCGGCACTCCCTCAGCACTGACCCTCTGACAGTGCGGCACTCCCTCAGCACTGACCCTCTGACAGTGCGGCACTCCCTCAGCACTGACCCTCTGTCAGTGCAGCGCTCCCTCAGCACTGACCCTCTGACAGTGCGGCACTCCCTCAGCACTGACCCTCTGACAGTGCGGCACTCCCTCAGCACTGACCCTCTGACAGTGCGGCATTCCCTCAGCACTGACTCTCTGACAGTGCGGCACTCCCTCAGCACTGACTCTCTGACAGTGCGGCACTCCCTCAGCACTGACTCTCTGACAGTGCGGCGCTCCCTCAGCACTGACCCTCTGACAGTGCGGCGCTCCCTCAGCACTGACCCTCTGACAGTGCGGCACTCCCTCAGCACTGACTCTCTGACAGTGCGGCACTCCCTCAGCACTGACCCTCTGACAGTGCGGCACTCCCTCGGTACTGACCCGCTGGGGGTTTTGCCAGCTGGACTGTCCCCCTCGGACAGTGCAGAGGGCGATGGAAATGCAGGGTTTTATAGACCAGTTATGGTGAAAGGGGAGGGAAGGAGTTAGCAACAGGTACCGATGATGAGTGGAGACCTGGGCCACAGTGAGGGGGATTGCTATTGGAGGAGGTCGCTGGCAAGTGGGAAAGGGGGAGGAAATTCAGAATGGAGAAACAAGAAGCAGGAGGCCATTTGGCCCTTCCAGCCTGCTGCACCATTCATTACGATCATGGCTGATCATCGAATCCGATATCCTGATCCCCCCCCTCCCCCCATATCCCTCGATCCCTTTCACCCCAAGAGTGAAATCTAATTTCTTCCTGAAATCTCACAGCGTTTTCTCCTCAGCTCCTTCCTGTGGGAGTGAATTCCACACATTCCCCACCCTCTGGGTGAAGAAATTTCTCCTCCCCTCAGTTCTAAAAGGTTTACCCCTTATCCTCAAACTCTGACCCCTAGTTCTGGACTCTCCCCACCATCAGGAACATTCTTTCTGAATCTACCCTGTCTAACCCTGTGTGAATTTTATAAGTTTATTTATAGATGTCACAAATAGGTTTACATTAACACTGCAATGAAGTCATTATGAAAATCCCCAATCTGGCACCTGTTCGGGTACACTGAGGGAGAATTTAGCACGGCCAATGCAACTGATCTACCAATCTTTGGACACTAAGGGGCAATTTACCATGGCCAATCCACCCCAACTTACACATCTTTGGACTGTGGGAAGAAACTGGAGCACCTGGACGAAATCCATGCAAACACGGGGAGAAGGGGCAGACTCCATACAGACAGTGACTCAAACCGGGAATCAAACCCGGGTCCCTGGTGCTGTAAGGCAGTTGTACTAGCCACTGTGCCACCTTATAGGTTTCTGTGAAATCCCCTCTCACTCTTCTAAACTCCAGCCAATATAATCCTAACCAACTCGGTCTGCCCTCGTGTCGTTGGGAACTGTGCCCTCTGCCCCATTCCCACTGCCAGTACTGGAGCTGGAGCTCCGTACTGGAGTATTGGGATTATGTTGACTGATATTGACGGAGGGAGAGGGGGTTATTCACTGATATGGGGCTGTGGGGCTCAATAGGGTTCACTCCACATGAGCCCCCCCGCCACTCAATGGAGGGACGGTTGACCTCTGAACTGTTCCTCTGGTGAGAGGGGGGAGAATACTGAGGATTGGAGGGTCTGTTCCTGAAGAGAGGTACGTATAACTCATAAATAAACTTATAAAATTCACAGGGTTAGACAGGGTAGATTCAGGAAGAATGTTCCCGATGGTGGGGGGGGGGAGGAGTCCAGAATTAGAGGTTGTAGTTTGAGGATAAGGGGTAAACCTTTTAGAACTGAGGGGAGGAGAAATTTCTTCCAGTCTGAAACTCATCAGGACATGCCCAAGAATACCAAATTTCAAACCTTCACAACGATCTGTACCGCATGGAGAGAGAGTGTCAGCAAAGTCAGCTCTTATTGGTGCAGGTGTCGCCATGGGGGGGGGACGTACCCGGGAACTACAATCTGGCAAGGTTGTCACTAGACTCATAATGCAGGTGCCCCAGCCGGGGGAGGGGGGGGAATAAAAGGTGCCAAGGCCAAGAACGATGTTGAACCCCATGCTACACCTAGATATTTCAGAGCAAGAGCAAGACCAATCCCATAGCCCATGCTGGAGAAGGTGGGAACTGAACCAAGGCACCGTGGAAGTTTAGATAAGGCCTGTGAAATTTGTGAATGGACTGCTCCAGTCCTCACTGATATTAAGCCCAACAAATCAGTTTATCATTGTGGGGATTATAAGTGAACAGTTCATTGTGTTTCCAAAATTAATAGGTGCTCCGTTCCCTGATCTGAAGAATTGTACACCCGGTTAACAGGCAGAAAGAAGTTTGGACATGAACTAAATCCTCAGCTTGACTTGACCTCGTGTTAGCCATCATCATCCAAGGAAAAAGGCTCTCACTGTCCACCCTATCTAATCCTCTGATCATCTTGTATGCCTCAATTAAGTCACCTCTTAACCTTCTAACAAAAACAGCCTCAAGTCCCTCAGCTTTTCCTCATAAGACCTTCCCACCATACCAGGCAACATCCTGGTAAACCTCCTCTGCACCCTTTCCAAAGCCTCCACATCCTTCCTATAATGCGGCGACCAGAACTGTACGCAATACTCCAAGTGCGGCCACACCAGAGTTTTGTACAGCTGCAACATGACCTCACGGCTCCGAAACTCAATCCCTCTACCAGCTAACACACCGTACGCCTTCTTAACAACCTTATCAACCTGGGTGCCAATTTTCAAGGATCTATGCACATGGACACCGAGATCTCTCTGCTCGTCAACACTACCAAGAGTCCTTCCATTAACCCAGTACTCTGTATTCCTGTTACTCCTTCCAAAATGAATCACTTCACACTTTTCTGCATTAAACTCCATTTGCCACCTCTCAGCCCAGCTCTGCAGCTTATCTATGTCCCTCCGTAACCTGCAACATCCTTCCGCACTGTCCACAACTCCACCGACTTTAGTGTCATCCATAAATTTACTAACCCATCCTTCTACACCCTCATCCAGGTCATTTATAAAAATGACAAACAGCAGTGGCCCCAAAACAGATCCTTGCGGTACACCACTAGTAACTGAACTCCAGGATGAATATTTCCCATCAACCAGCACCCTGTCTTCTTGCAGCTAGTCAATTTCTGATCCAAACCGCTAAATCACCCTCAATCCCACGCCTCCATATCCTCTGCAGTAGCTTACCATGGGGAACCTTATCAAACGCTTTACTGAAATCCATATACAACACATCAACTGCTTTATCCTCATCCACCTCATCCACATCAACTGCTTTATCCTCATCCACCTCTTTGGTCACCTTCTCAAAGAACTCAATAAGGTTTGTGAGGCATGACCTACCCTTCACAAAACCGTGCTGACTATCCCTAATCAAATTATTCCTTTCTAGATGATTATAAATCTTATCTCATAATCCTTTCCAAAACTTTGCCCACAACAGAAGTAAGGCTCACTGGTCTATAATTTCCAGGGTTGTCTCTACTCCCCTTCTTGAACAAGGGGACAACATTTGCTGTCCTCCAGTCTTCTGGCACTATTCCTGTAGACAATGATGACCTAAAGATCAAAGTCAAAGGCTCTGCAATCTTTTCCCTAGTCTCCCAGAGAATCTTAGGATAAATCTCATCTGGCCCAGGGGAATTATCTATTTTCATACTTTCCAAAATTGCTAACACCTCCTCCTTATGAATTTCAATCCCATCTAGTCTAATAGTCTTTAGTCTAAAGTTTTGGTTTTATCTCAGTATTCTCCTTGACAACATTATCTTTTTCCTGTGTGAATACTAACAAAAAATATTCATTTAGCACCTCTCCTATCTCTTCGAACTCCACGCACAACTTCCCACTACTGTCCTTGACTGGCCCTAACCTTACCCTAGTCTATCTTTTATTCCTGACATACCTATGGAAAGCTTTAGGATTTTCCATGATCCTATCTGCCAAAGACTTCTCATGTCCCCTCCTGGCTCTTCTGAGCTCTCTCTTTAGCTCCTTCCTGGCTAACTTGTAACCCTCCAGTGCCCTAACTGAGCCTTCACGTCTCATCTTTACATAAGTCTCCTTCTTCCTCTTTACAAGCGATTCAACTACTTTAGTAAACCACAGTTCCCTTGCTCAACCACTTCCTTCCTGTCTGACAGGTACATACTTATCAAGGACATGCAGCAGTTGTTCCTTGAACAAGCTCCACATTTCAATTGTGCCCATCCCCTGCAGTTTCCTTCCATACCCTATGCATCCTAAATCTCGCCTAATCGCATCATAATTTCCTTTCCCCCAGCGATAACTCTTGCCCTGCAGTATATACCTATCCCTTTCCATCACTAAAGTAAACATAACCAAATTGTGGTCACTATCAACAAAGTGTTCCCTACTTTCAAATCTAACACTTGGCCTGGCTCATTACCCAGTACCAAATCCAATGTGACCTCGCCTCTTGTGGGCCTATCTACATACTGTGTCAGGAAACACTCCTGCACACATTGGACAAAAACTGACCTATCTAAAGTACTCAAATAGCACTGCAGAGTCAAAGGGTATGGGTGACAAGTAGTGGCCTTGCCAGTGATCCCATTAAAGAATTTTTTTTACAAAAACGAACACATCCTCGCAAACAAAAGTAATGTGTCCAGGCTGGGCGCCATCGGGACTTGTTTGAATGAAGCAGAAACCTGAGGGACATTGCACACTGGTGCAGTCACCATGGCAACCACTCAAGCTGAGTGGACCCGTCAACCAATCAGCAAACTTTGCACTGGTGGTACGAATTGTTGAGTTGGAAATTTGGTATTCTTACGGATGTCCTGATGAGTGCAAGACTGAAAGTTTCGACAGCTTTCCCCTCACTTCCCCAGTTTTGCTCCGTCACCACGATGTTGGGCTTCCATTTCTCCGCTCATGATCACCATCACCCCCCCTCCCCCCCCCGACTTCCCCCCCCACCCCCCCACCCCCACCCCACCCCTGGCAAGGGTGTGACTAAGGCTTCCCAAACACCCACCCCATCCCCAACCCTCAGAGAAACCATCTCTCCAACCAGAGGGACCCGCGGTTCACAATTTCTGAGCACGAGAGCTGGGTGGGCTGGGGGCTGCGAAGGGGGCCACCTGATCGCTCCTCCGGTGGGAGGGGAGGGGAGGGGAGTCTTTACCAGGAGGGCATCACAGGATGGGAGAGGTCAAGGTGCACGGTGGGGGTGGAGGTGGCGACATTGATTGTCGCATTCCGAACACCCCCACCAATTCCCCTCCCCACCAACAACACCCACCCTCCCCTCCCAGCATTAACCCAAACACGACTGAACCAATTTAATCTGAGGTAACCACCTCTCCCCCCCCCTCACCACATCCCCCCTCAAATACCCACCCTGTTGGAGCCCACCCAGATGCAGTGTCCCACTACCTCAGCACCCAGGCGGGTGCAGGAAGGGATCTGGGACACTGCACCCCCCATGGGGTGGGACCATCCCGTGTTAATGCACCCACCGCACCCCCCCCCCCCCCCACCTCCCCCCACAACCCAAGCTTCCAAACACTACACGTAGCAAAGGTAGAGGTAGGTCTCCTCCAGACTCCAGTCAGAGGGAATCTCCTCTGCTTTGTGGGACTTGATGTGCTTCTGCATGGCAACGAGGCTTGGGCAGAATTCCTGGCACAAGGTACAGCGGTACGGTAAGGCACCACTGTGAGTCCGGAGGTGTTTAATCATTGCCGAATAATCCCGTGATCGCTGGTGGCAGAGTTTACACTCGAAGGGTTTCTCCCCTGTAAAGAAAACAACATCAGTCAACACTCACCACACACAGCACGGGGTTAGATACAGAGTAAAGCTCCCTCTACACTGTCCCCCATCAAACACTCCCAGGACAGGTACAGCACGGGGTTAGATACAGAGTAAAGCTCCCTCCACACTGTCCCCATCAAACACTCCCAGGACAGGTACAGCACGGGGTTAGATACAGAGTAAAGCTCCCTCTACACTGTCCCCCCATCAAACACTCCCAGGACAGGGACAGCACAGGGTTAGATACAGAGTAAAGCTCCCTCTACACTGTCCCCCCATCAAACACTCCCAGGACAGGTACAGCACGGGGTTAGATACAGAGTAAAGCTCCCTCTACACTGTCCCCATCAAACACTCCCAGGACAGGTACAGCACGGGGTTAGATTCAGAGTAAAGCTCCCTCTACACTGTCCCCCCATCAAACACTCCCAGGACAGGTACAGCACGGGGTTAGATACAGAGTAAAGCTCCCTCTACACTGTCCCCCCATCAAACACTCCCAGGACAGGTACAGCACGGGGTTAGATACAGAGTAAAGCTCCCTCTACACTGTCCTGGTGCTGAAATACCATCTGCCACCACCAGGTGGTGGCATTACTCCACCAGTGGGGAGGTCATTGGGATGACTGGCTTCATGGGGAGCTTCAGGTGGAGCAGGAGCCATTCTGCCCCTCCATTGTGCTGGCCCACTCAACAGTATCAGAGTTGACCAGCCCAAACTGCCACGTTCCTCTCTGTCCTCAAACCCCTGTCGATCGGAAATCTCTCTAACTCATCCTCCAATATATTCCCCAGCACCCCCTACTGTGGGGGGGAAGAAAATTCTACCAATGACCCCCCTCCTCCTGAGACAAGAAATTCCTCCTCATCTCTGTCTCCAAGGGGAGTCCCCTCATTCTGTACCTGTCCCCTCAATCTAGATCTCCCCCCACGAGGGATGGGGGGAGAATCCTCTCAGCCCCCTTCCCGTCGAGGCCCCCCCCGCCCCAGAATGGGATCTGTTTCAATCCCATCCCCTCTCGTTCTCTTAAACCCCAGTGGGTTACAGGCCGCGACCTACTCAAACCTTTCCCCATGAGACACCAACCCCCTTCAACCCAGGAATCGACCCAGTGACCCTTCCCTGAATGGCCTCCGAGGCCAGACTATCCCTCTCTATATAAGGAGACTAAAACTGTCCGCGGTTACTCGCGGGGTCTCGACAATGTCCCCCACGGTCGGAGTGAGACTTCCCCACTTTGATATTCCATTCCTCTCCCAACAAACATTCCACTTCATCCAAAATCGCAAAGAACTACAACAGGTGGTGAATGTAGCCCAATCCCATCACACAAACCAGCCTCCCATCCATTGACTCTGTCTACACTTCCCGCTGCCTCGGGGAAAAGCAGCCGGTATAATTAAGGACCCCACACACCCCGGACATTCTCTCTTCCACCTTCTTCCGTCAGGAAAAAGATACAAAAGTCTGAGGTCCCGTACCGACTGACTCAAGAACAGCTTCTTCCCTGCTGCTGTCAGACTTTTGAATGAACCGACCTCGCATTAAGTTGATCTTTCTCTACACCCTCGCTGTGACTGTAACACTACATTCTGCACCCTCTCCTTTCCTTCTCTATGAATGGTATGTTTTGTCTGTATAGCACGCAAGAAACAATACTTTTCACTGTATGTTAATCCATGTAACAATAATAAATTAAATTAAGTTAAATCAAATCAAATCAAATTTATCTTCCTAATGGTGGTGGGGGTGGTGGTGATGGCCTAGTGGTATTATCACTACATTATTAACCCAGAAACTCATATTCTGGGGGACCCGGGTTCGAATCCCACCATGGCAGACGGTGGAATTTGAATTCAATAAAAAATATCTGGGATTAAGAATCTCCTGATGACCCATTGTCAGAAAAACCCATCTGGTTCCCTTTAGGGAAGGAAATCTGCCGTCCTTACCCCGGTCTGGCCTACATGTGACTCCAGAGTCACAGCAACGTGGGTGACTCTCAACTACCCTCCAAAGGTAACTAGGGTTGGGCAATAAATCCTGGCCAGCCAGTGACACCCTCGTTCCATAAAATAATTTTTGAAAAAGTCACTCACTGCTCCTGCAGACTAATTTTGTGGACCAGGACGCCCAGATCCAAAGAACAAAGAACAACACAGCACGGGAAACAGGCCCTTCGGCCCAACGAGCCCGCGCCGCCGTCCCACTGTCTGTGACCTATTCATGATTTTAGTCTACGCCTAACGTGCGAGGATCAGGGAGGTCCAATTTAGGGACAATTTAGTACCCAATCAATCAGCCTAAAAGCACATCTTTGGGGGATGTGGGAGGAAACCGGAGCACCCGGAGGAAACCCACGCAACCACGGGGAGAACGTGCAAACTCCCACAGACACAGGCCCAAATCCATGTGTCCGCACAGCAACAGAGATAGTCTCTGAGCTGTCATGTTGCCCTCGAGATGGTCCAGTTTAAGCACACTAACGACATGAAGCAATAGGCAACTCCCGAAGCAACGTCCTCTGCATCTCAGAGCTCTGCAATCTCTGTTTAAAATAACGTTAATCTTTTTCGATTCAGCGTGTTAGAGTGAACAAGCTCACATTTTTTTCCTGCATTATCAGCCCATCTTTCGCCCCCTGGTGTAACTTCCCGGTGAGGTTGAGGAAGGGGGCATTTGGAAAGTGGTCAGGCACGGTCACCATGGTTTGGTGAAAGGGGAATGCTACCCCGGTACCGGGCTAGTCACAGCTCCTGATGTTTACCTGTGTGCACCCTGTAGTGAGTCTCGAGCTGGTGTTTGAGACTGAACTTCTTCTTGCAGTTGCTGCATTGATAGGGTTTCTCACCCTGGTGGCTCTGCTTGTGATGTTTCAGACTGTTCTCATCCTGAAAACGGCTCCGACAAAACTGGCACTGGTGAGGGGGTCTCCCTGCAAACACAGCAAGGGGGAGAGAGAGAGGTAGGGACAGGGACAGAGAGAGAGGGAGGGAGAGAGACATGTTAGATTAGCATTAATCTCACACTCACAAGTCATCACAATCTGTCTGTCTCACCCTGTATATCCCTCTGTCCCTGTCTCTCTCAGACCTACACAGGTTTGTTACACAGGAACAGGAGGAGGCCCCATTCAGTCCCCTTGGCCTGTTATGCTTCCTGAAAACTCGGGATATTAACTCTGTTTCTCTGTCCACAATGGTGGCCAGATGTAGCTGTGTTTTTTTCTAATCCCATGGTCCTTGCTGCTTTCGTTCACAGGGTAACCCTGCAGAGTAGAAAGACCACATTCGGCCCATCAGGTCTGTACTGGCTCTCTGACAGACTATCTCACCCAGGCCATATCCCTGTAACCCCACATATTTACCCCATTAATTCCCCTAAGCTGCACATCTTGGGACACTAAGGAACAAATTTAGCATGGCCAATCCACCTAAGCTGCACATCATTGGAGTGTGGGAGGAAACCGGAGCATCCGGAGGAAACCCACGCAGACACGGGGAGAATATGCAACCCCCCTCCACCTCCCCATACACACATACACAGCCCAACACTCTGACCAGCAGAGAAACCGGCTTCACATTGAGAGAGCAGAGGCACAAACTGGGCTATTCATCCATGGTAGGCAGCACAGCCGGCCTGATCCTGCCTTGTGCGATTTGGCTGGATGCGGGGGGGGGGAGAGGAGGAGGGTGGGGGAGGGGGAGGAGGGGGGGCGGGGGGGGGTCGGGGGGTGCGCTTTACCTCCTCCTGATGTATGAGGCATCAGATCAGAAGCAGGAGTGCACCGCTCAGCCCTTCTCCAACCTGCTACCCCCTCCCTCCATTCATTTAGATCATTGGCTGATCTACATAGAAAAATAGAAACTAGAAGCAGGAGGAGGCCATTCAGCCCTTCCAGCCTGCTGCACCATTCATTATGATCATGGCTGATCATCGAATCCAGTATCCTGACCCCCCCCCTCCCCCCCATATCCCTCGATCCCTTTCGCCCCAAGAGCGAAATCTAATTTCTTCCTGAAATCTCACCGCGTTTTCTCCTCAGCTCCTTCCTGTGGGAGTGAATTCCACACATTCCCCACCCTCTGGGTGAAGAAGTTTCTCCTCCCCTCAGTTCTAAAAGGTTTACCCCTTATCCTCAAACTCTGACCCCTAGTTCTGGACTCTCCCCACCATCGGGAACATTCTTTCTGAATCTACCCTGTCTAACCCTGTGTGAATTTTATAAGTTTCTATCAGATCCCCTCTCACTCTTCCAAACTCCAGTGAATATAATCCTAACCCACTCAGTCTCTCCACATATGACAGACCTGCCATCCCAGGAATCAGCCTGAAAAACCTTCACTGTGCTCCCTCTGTAGCAAGGACTATTTGATCCCCCCCCACCCCAGTTCATCGAGAATCGATCCCACTCGGCCTTCAGACGTACTCAAAGTCTCTGCTTCCACTGTCCATTCAGGAAGAGAATTCCAGAAAGCTGAAACATTGGAGAAATCCCAGAGAGGATGCAATGTAACCCCAGTCAAGAGAGGACAGGGCAAAGAACACAGAACAGTACAGCACAGGAACAGGCCCTTCGGCCCCTCCAAGCCTGTGCCGACCATGATGTCTGCCTAAACTAAAACCGTACGCACTTACAGAGTCCGTATCCTCCCTTTCCCATCTGATTTATGTCTGATTGTCCCTTAAATGCTGCTATTGTATCCGCTCCCACCCCCTCCCCAGGCAGAGCCTTCCAGACATTCACCACCCTCTGTGTAAAAAACTTGCCTCGCACATCTCCTCGAAACTTTCCCCCACGCACCTTAAACCTATGTCCCCGAGGACTTGACTTTTTTTTATTCATTTGTGGGACAGGGGTGTCGCTGGCTGGCCAGTATTTATTACCCATCCCGAGTTGCCCCTTGAGAAAGTGGTGGTGAGCTGCCTCCTTGAATCGCTGCAGTCCATGTTCTGGGAGTTGACCCACAGTGCTGTTAGGGAGGGAGTCCCAGGATTCTGACCCCAGCGACAGTGAAGGAACGGCCGATTATATTTCCCAGTCGGGATGGTGAGTGACTCGGAGGGGAACCTCCAGGTGGGGGGTGTTCCCTGGTATCTGCTGCCCTTGTCCTTCTAGATGGTAGAGGTGGTGGGTTTGGAAGGTGCTGCCTAAGGAGCCTTGGTGAGTTGCTGCAGTGCATCTTGTAGATGGTACACACGGCTGTCACTGTGTGTCGGGGGTGGAGGGAGTGAGTGTTTGTGGTTAGTGTGTCGATCGAGTGGGGTTGCTTTGTCCTGGATGGTGTTGAGCTTCTCGAGTGTTGTTGGAGCTGCACCCATCCAGCAAGTGGGGAGTATTCCATCACACTCCTGACTTGTGTCCTTGTAGATGGTGGACAGGCTTTGGGGAGGATTCAGGAGGTGAGTTACTCACCGCAGGATTCCCAGCCTCTGACCTGCTCTGGGAGCCACAGTATTTATATGGCTGGGTCCAGTTCAGTTTCTGGTCAATGGTAACCCCCAGGATGTTGATAGTGGGGGGGATTCAGTGATGGTAACCCCCAGGATGTTGACAGTGGGGGGGGATTCAGTGATGTAATCCTATTGAATGTTAAGGAGCGATGGTTAGAGTCTCTTTTTGGTGTCTGGTATTTGTGTAGTGTGAATGTTACTGTCACTTGTCAGCCCGAGGCTGGATATTGTCCAGATCTTGCTGTATTTGAACACGGACTGTTTCAGTATCTGAGGAGTGACGAACGGTGCTGAACATGGTGCAATAAACGGGGAACATCCCCACTTCTGACCTTATGATGGAGGGAGGGTCATTGATGAAGATTGTTGGGCCTTGGACCCCACCCTGAGGGTCTCCTGTAGAGATATCCTGGAGCTGAGATGACTGACCCTCCACAACCATCTTCTAATGTACCAGGTAATGAGTCCAGCCAGTGGAGAGTTTGTCCCCCCATTCCCATTGATTCCAGTTTCACTCAGGCTCCTTGATGCCACGCTCGGTCAAATGTGGCCTTGACGTTAAGGCCTATCCCTCTCACCTCACCCTCTGGAATCCAGCTCTTTTGTCCATATTTGAACCAAGGCTGTAATGAGGTCAGGAGCTGAGTGACCCCCCCTGGTGAAACCCAAACTGGGCGTCACTGAGCAGGTGCTGCTGGAGGGCGCTGTCGATGACCCCTTCCATCACTTTACTGATGATCGAGAGTAGACTGATTGGGCAGGAATTGGCAGGGTTGGATTTGTCCTGCTTTTTGTGTACAGGACAGACCTGGGTAACTTTCCACATTGCTGGGTAGATGCCAGTGTTGTAACTGTACTGGGAGAGCTTGGCCAGGGCAGCGGCAAGTTCTGGAGCACAAGTCTTCAGTACTCTTCCACCCTGGGGAAAAAGCTTCTGACTATCCACTCTGTCCGTGCCTCTCATAATCTTGTAGACTTCTATCAGGTCTCCCCCTCAACCTCCGTCGCTCCAGTGAGAACAAACCAAGTTTCTCCAACCTCTCCTCATAGCTAATGCCCTCCATACTTGGCAACATCCTGGAAATCTTTTCTGTACCCTCCCCAAAGCCTCCACATCTTTCTGGTAGTGTGGCGACCAGAATTAAACACTATATTCCAAGTGCAGCCTAACTAAGGTTCTATAAAGCTGCAACGTGACTTGTCAATTTTTAAACTCAATGCCCCGGCCGATGAAGGCAAGCATGCCGTATGCCTTCTTGAATCAGGGGATTAGAATCTTACTGTGCGTGCGGCCCACACATTCTGACACTCCCTGTCAGCTTCCCGTGTGAAACCAAATCCAGGATGGAACTGATCCAAGTGGGATTTTGCTTGTGTTTGAAGAGACAGCTTGCGCATTCTCCAAGGGTGACTCAATCATTAGTCATTACCTGAGTGTGTCTTTAAGTGGCGTTTGAACGCGGTGACACTGGGGAACAGGCAGTGGCACTCCCAGCAACGGTAACTCCAGGCATCAGCCCTTCCGGCTATCCCCTCCCTCAGGGCATACCGATTCTCATAACCCTTCCCACACAGCAGGTATACCGGTGCCGACGCATCTCCTGTACATAGAGAAAGAGAGAGAGAGAGAAAACAGGACATTGTTAGGCACCCCCGGAATCCAACAAAACAGAATAAAACTGCCTCTACACTGTCCACATCAGACACTGTAAGAAATCTCACAACACCAGGTTAAAGTCCAACAAGTTTATTTGATAGTAAACCCACAGGCTTTCGGGGTTTGCCCCTTCATCAGGTGAGTGGAGAGTTCTATAGTGGGTTTACTATCAAATAAACCTGTTGGATTTTAACCTGGTGTTGTGAGATTTCTTACTGTGTTTACCCCAGTCCAACAACAGCGTCTCCACATCAGTGTTTGATGGGGGGACAGTGTAGAGGGAGTTTTACTCTGATCTAACCCCGTGCTGTACCTGTCCTGGGAGTGTTTGATGGGGGGACAGTGTAGAGGGAGCTTTACTCTGTATCTAACCCCGTGCTGTACCTGTCCTGGGAGTGTTTGATGGGGACAGTGTAGACGGAGCTTTACTCTGTATCTAACCCCGTGCTGTACCTGTCCTGGGAGTGTTTGATGGGGACAGTGTAGAAGGAGCTTTACTCTGTATCTAACCCCGTGCTGTCCCTGTCCTGGGAGTGTTTGATGGGGACAGTGTAGAGGGAGCTTTACTCTGTATCTAACCCCGTGCTGTCCCTGTCCTGGGAATGTTTGATGGGGGGACAGTGTAGAGGGAGCTTTACTCTGTATCTAACCCCGTGCTGTACCTGTCCTGGGAGTGTTTGATGGGGACAGTGTAGAGGGAGCTTTACTCTGTATCTAACCCCGTGCTGTATCTGTCCTGGGAGTGTTTGATGGGGGGACAGTGTAGAGGGAGCTTTACTCTGTATCTAACCCCGTGCTGTACCTGTCCTGGGAGTGTTTGATGGGGGACAGTGTAGACGGAGCTTTACTCTGTATCTAACCCCGTGCTGTACCTGTCCTGGGAGTGTTTGATGGGGACAGTGTAGAGGGAGCTTTAGTCTGTATCTAACCCCGTGCTGTATCTGTCCTGGGAGTGTTTGATGGGGGGACAGTGTAGAGGGAGCTTTACTCTGTATCTAACCCCGTGCTGTATCTGTCCTGGGAGTGTTTGATGGGGGACAGTGTAGAGGGAGCTTTACTCTGTATCTAACCCCGTGCTGTACCTGTCCTGGGAGTGTTTGATGGGGACAGTGTAGAAGGAGCTTTACTCTGTATCTAATCCCGTGCTGTACCTGTCCTGGGAGTGTTTGATGGGGGGACAGTGTAGAGGGAGCTTTACTCTGTATCTAACCCCGTGCTGTACCTGTCCTGGGAGTGTTTGATGGGGGGATAGTGTAGGGGGAGCTTTACTCTGTATCTAACCCTGTGCTGTAACTGTCCTGTACAGATCGTTACTGAGGGTTGGAATATATGTATTTCTCCCTGTTATTACTGCAGATTTCTTTCTTGTTTTCACACTTTGAACCGATTCTGCTTGAAGTGTGTGCAAAAACAGGAAATGCTAAACAATTCTGATCTTATCTTTTTCCCCAGAGACACGGCAGCCAGCTGAGAGAAAGAGAACTGTCACTCAAACATATGTCTTTCATATATGAAACATGTCTGAAGAGATGGAGGGAGTGGAACAGTGAAGAGTAATAGGAGAGAGAGTGTGACATAGACAGAGACAGAGTCAGAGAGAGAGAGGCAGGAAGCAATATAGAGGGAGTGAGAATGAAATGTTGACATTGAGAGGGTGCCTTCACATGCTGGACTAAGAGAATCAGATGGGGAGGAGAGAGAAAGAAAGAAAGTGGTACAGTGGTTAGTGCTGCTACCTCCCAGGGGCCCGGGTTCGATGCCCAGCTTGGGTCACTGTCTGGGTGGAGTCTGCACATTCTCCCCATGTCTGCATGGGTTTCCTCTGGGTGCTTCAGTTTCCTCCCACAGTCCAAAAATGTGCGGGTTAGGTGGATTTGCCATGTTTAATTGCCCCTTAGTGTCAGGTGGACTTGGGGTAAATGCTCTGAGGGTAGGTCCTGGGCGTGATCGTGGTCCTTGCAGACTTGATGGGCCAAATGGCCTACTTTAGCACTGTAGGGCTTTTCGCTAGCAAGAGAAGGGCCCAGTTACCCCGACCCCCTGCTTTCTGTCAGTCAGCCAATCCTCAATCTAATCCAGTACTCCAAACCCCTGCAATCTGACCTTCAGTCTTTTATGTGGCACCTTATCAGAGACCTGTGGGAAGTCCGATTATTCCGCACATCCACAGGTTCCCCACTATCCAGCTTGCTGGTTTTGTCCTCCAAGAATTTGAGTAAGTTTGTCAAGCGTGACTTTCCCTTTGTAAAACTGTGCTGACCATGGTGGATGGAGCTTTTTCTTTCCAAACGCTCACTCATTTCCTCCCTAATGACTGATTCCAGCAACTTCCCCCCACCACAGAGGTCAAGCTAATCGGCCTATATCTTCCAGCCTTTTTGAGTAGGAATGTCACGTTAGCGTGTTTCCAATCCTCTGGGACCTTACCAGAATCCAAGGAATTCTAAAATATCACGACCAACGCATATTCTATCTCTGCTGCCACTTCCTTTAACACGCTTGGGTGCAGACCACTGGGCCCCGGGGATCTATCTGCCTTTAATTTCATTGGTTTGCTCAGTATCTTTTCCCTTCATAGAATAGAAGTTCACAGAATCCGACAGTGCAGAAGGAGGCCATTCGGCCCATCAAGTCTGCACCAATCACAATCCCACCTTGGCCCTCTCCCCATAACCCCACATATTTAGCCTGCTAACCCCACCCACCTCCCCCCACCCAACACTAGGGTCAATTTATCATAGCTAATCTCCCTAACCTGCACATCTCTGGACTGTGGGAGGAAACTGGAGCATCCGGAGGAAACCCACGCTGACATGGGGAGAATGTGCAAACTCCACACAGACAGTGACCCAAGCCAGGAATCGAACCCAGGTCCCTGGCGCTGTGAGGCAGCAGCGCTAACCCACTGTGCCACCGTGCCACCAGGAATCGAACCCAGGTCCCTGGCGCTGTGAGACAGCAGTGCTAACCACTGTGTCACCGTGCCCCCCGGGAATCGAACCCAGGTCCCTGGCGCTGTGAGGCAGCAGTGCTAACCCACTGTGTCACCGTGCCCCCGGGAATCGAACCCGGGTCCCTGGCGCTGTGAGGCAGCAGTGCTAACCCACTGTGCCACCGTGCCCCCGGGAATCGAACCCAGGTCCCTGGCGCTGTGAGGCAGCAGTGCTAACCCACTGTGTCACCGTGCCCCCGGGAATCGAACCCGGGTCCCTGGCGCAGTGAGGCAGCGGTGCTAACCCACTGTGTCACCGTGCCCCCGGGAATCGAACCCGGGTCCCTGGCACTGTGAGACAGCAGTGCTAACCACTGTGTCACCGTGCCCCCCGGGAATCGAACCCAGGTCCCTGGCGCTGTGAGGCAGCAGTGCTAACCCACTGTGCCACCGTGCCCCCGGGAATCGAACCCGGGTCCCTGGCGCTGTGAGACAGCAGTGCTAACCCACTGTGTCACCGTGCCCCCGGGAATCGAACCCGGGTCCCTGGCGCTGTGAGGCAGCAGTGCTAACCCACTGTGTCACCGTGCCCCTGGGAATCGAACCCGGGTCCCTGGCGCTGTGAGGCAGCAGTGCTAACCCACTGTGTCACCGTGCTGCCCACTTTAGCTTTCTCTTCCTCTTTATGGAGTATTGGGTGCGGTTTTGGTCTCCTTATCTGAGGAAGGATGTCCTTGTTATAGAGGGAGCACAGCGAAGGTTTTCCAGGCTGATTCCTGGGATGGCAGGTCTGTCATATGAGGAGAGACTAAGTGGGTTAGGATTATATTCACTGGAGTCTGGAAGAGTGAGAGGGGATCTGATAGAAACTTATAAAATTCACACAGGGTTAGACAGGGTCGATTCAGAAAGAATGTTCCCGATGGTGGGGAGAGTCCAGAACTAGGAGTCAGAGTTTGAGGATAAGGGGTAAACCTTTTAGAACTGAGGTGAGGAGAAATTTCTTCACCCAGAGGGTGGGGAATGTGTGGAATTCACTCCCACAGGAAGGAGCTGAGGAGAAAACGCGGTGAGATTTCAGGAAGAAATTAGATTTCACTCTTGGGGCGAAAGGGATTGAGGGATATGGGGGGGAGGGGGGGGATCAGGATACTGGATTTGATGATTAGACATGATCGTAATGAATGGTGCAGCAGGCTGGAAGGGCCGAATGGCCTCCCCCTGCTTCTAGTTTCTGTGTTTCTATTTTTCTATATGTTTATCAAAGCTTTTGGTATTGGTGCTTACGTTTTCTGCTAGTTTCCTTTAGTAGCTGTTTCAATTTTGCTGTTGTTCAAATACCTCCCAACCCTCCAGAGCGCCACTATTTTCACTGGGTGATACTCCTGGATGTCATGTTATCCCCAAATTCCCTCTGAAGCCATGGATAATTTTTTATCTTTTTGCAATTCCTCTTCCTCTCAGGAATACATTTCAGGTGAGAGGGAGTTCTTTTCCACTCCACATTTTCCAATATCCGTCAGCTGTCCCCTCTTTAATACCAGGGCTGGTCCTCCCTCAGCCTATATCATTACCTTGGTCTTTCTCTAGCCACTGTTACATAACATTCTGCACTCCCTCCTTTCCTTCTCCCCTCTGTGCTCTATGAACTGTATGCTTTCTCTTTATGGCGCGCAAGAAACAATACTTTTCACTCTATCCCAATACATAGAATCACAGACACCCTACAGTGCAGAAGGAGATCATTCGGCCCATCGAGTCTGCACCAACAACAACCCCACCTAGGCCCTATCCTCATAACCCCACATATTATCCTGCTGATCCCTCTGACCCGTGCATCCTGGAACAGTAAGGGGCAGTTTAGCACGGCCAATCCACCTAACTTACATATCTTTGGCTGGGGGAGGAAACCCACGCAGACATGGGGAGAACGTGCAGACTCCACACAGACCGTGACCCAAGCCGGTTACCAGTCACATGTGACAATTATAAACTGTAACACTACATTCTGCACACTCTCCTTTCCTTCTCTATGAACTGTATGCTTTGTCTGTATAGCAAGCAAGAAACAATACTTTTCACTGTGTCCCAATACTTGTGACATTAATAAATCAAATCAAAAACTTTACTTTGCGACTCTGTCTTCACACTTTTGATCTGAATTTGAACATTAGCACATTGTGATCACTCTTTCCAACAGGATCCTGAACTACGGGACCCTCTATAACAGCTAATGTAAAATAGCCTGCTCCCTGGTTAGCTCCCTGACACACACATCAGAGGAAGCACTGGCTGGGCCACTGCCTGCTTTCCCATGTAATTCTGACAGTGACAGCTCCCTGCTGCTCTCCTCCACCCCTGACACACCTTCTGCCCCCAATTTCATCCAGTTGTTGAGAGGTGTTGGGCACAGTGTGGGGAGTGTAGTTCTGTGAGTTTAACAGTCTGCACACTGCACACCACTTGCTGACAGGCTGCCAGACCTACATTGCTCAGAGTGTGTACAGTTTGATCTTTCAAGTAACCACAATGTCGACAGTGTGAGCATTATCGTAAGGAGATTAACAACATTAGTGAGGAGAGAGAGAGAGACAGACAGAGAAACAGAGACAGAGGGAGAAAGAGACAGACAGAGAAACAGTGTGCGTGAGTATGTGTGAGTGTGAGTGTCTGAGTGTGAGTGAGTGTGAGTGAGAGTATGACAGTGTGTGTGTGTGGGCATGAGTGTGTGAGAGTGTGTGTGTGTGAGAGTAAGTGAGTGTGAATGTGCGTGTGTGTGTGAGAGTGAGTGAGTGTGAATGTGCGTGTGTGTGTGAGAGTGAGTGGGTGTGTGAGTGTGTGTGTGTGAGTGTGTGTGTGAGAGAGAGAGAGTGAGTGGGTGTGTGACTGTGTGTGAGTGTGTGTGTGTGTGTGTGTGTGTGTGCGAGAGAGAGTGAGTGGGTGTGTGAGAGAGTGAGTGGGTGAGTGTGTGTGTGTGTGTGAGTGAGTGAGTGTGTGAGTGTGTTTGTGAGAGAGTGGGTGAGTGACTGTGTGTGTGAGTGAGTGTGTGTGTGTGTGACTGTGAGTGAGTGTGTGTGTATGTGTGTGAGTGTGTGTGTGTATGTGTGTGAGTGTGTGTGTGAGAGAGAGAGAGTGTGTGTGTGTGTGAGAGAGAGAGAGTGTGTGTGTGTGTGTGTGTGTGTGTGAGAGAGAGAGTGTGTGTGTGTGAGAGAGTGTGTGTGTGAGAGAGAGAGAGTGTGTATTGAGAGAGAGAGAGTGTGTATTGAGAGAGAGAGAGTGTGTGTGTGTGTGTGAGAGAGTGTGTGTGAGAGAAAGAGAGTGTGTGTGTGTGTGAGAGAGAGAGTGTGTGTGTGAGAGAGAGTGTGTGAGTGAAATAATCAGCTGGATGAAATGTCCATTCTGATTTGCGGGGGAGAGATATTTAGGGAGTCTATGTGGATATTGAATCCTGCGGAGACACTGCCCACGGTGACTTTGTGGTGACGTTACTCACCCTGTCCCCCTCCCGCAACACCGCAAACCCCTCTCACCGACAACCCCCACCCCTCACCCACCTTACACTCAGCCCCCTCCCGCTATGCCCTTCTCGATCTGAGAGTGAAAGCCATTCACCTGTGTGTGACAGCAGGTGCATTCGGAGGTGTAAGCTGTCAGCAAATCTCCTCCAACAATGCTCGCAGCGAAAGCAATTCACCATCTCTGTCACCCTGTCAATGAAACACACAGTCTGTAACTCACTCACTCCCGGGTATCTGTTATTCTATATATAAACCACCCCGAACCACGCAATTAGATTCCAGTCTGTAACTCACTCCCGGGTATCTGTTATTCTATATATAAACCACCCCAAACCCCTCGATTAGATTCCAGTCTGTGATTCACTCCCGGGTATCTGTTATTCTATATATAAACCACCCCAAACCCCTCGATTAGATTCCAGTCTGTAACTCACTCCCGGGTATCTGTTATTCTATATATAAACCCCCCCCGAATCCCTCGATTAGATTCCAGTCTGTAACTCACTCCCAGGTATCTGTTATTCTGTATATAAACCACCCCGAACCCCTCGATTAGATTCCAGTCTGTAACTCACTCCCGGGTATCTGTTATTCTATATATAAACCCCCCCCGAACCCCGCAATTAGATTCCAGTCTGTAACTCACTCCCGGGTATCTGTTATTCTATATATAAACCACCCTGAACCCCTCGATTAGATTCCAGTCTGTAACTCACTCCCGGGTATCTGTTATTCTATATATAAACCACCCCGAACCCCTCGATTAGATTCCAGTCTGTAACTCACTCCCGGGTATCTGTTATTCTGTATATAAACCACCCCGAACCCCTCGATTAGATTCCAGTCTGTAACTCACTCCCGGGTATCTGTTATTCTATATATAAACCATCCCGAACCCCTCGATTAGATTCCAGTCTGTAACTCACTCCCGGGTATCTGTTATTCTATATATAAACCACCCCGAACCCCTCGATTAGATTCCAGTCTGTAACTCACTCCCGGGTATCTGTTATTCTATATATAAACCACCCTGAACCCCTCGATTAGATTCCAGTCTGTAACTCACTCCCGGGTATCTGTTATTCTATATATAAACCACCCGGAACCCCTCGATTAGATTCCAGTCTGTAACTCACTCCCGGGTATCTGTTATTCTATATATAAACTACCCCGAACCCCTCGATTAGATTCCAGTCTGTAACTCACTCCCGGGTATCTGTTATTCTATATATAAACCCCCCCCCGAACCCCTCGATTAGATTCCAGTCTGTAACTCACTCCCGGGTATCTGTTATTCTATATATAAACCCCCCCGAACCCCTCGATTAGATTCCAGTCTGTAACTCACTCCCGGGTATCTGTTATTCTATATATAAACCACCCCGAACCCCTCGATTAGATTCTAGTCTGTAACTCACTCCCGGGTATCTGTTATTCTATATATAAACCCCCCCCGAATCCCTCGATTAGATTCCAGTCTGTAACTCATTCCCGGGTAAATCTGACATTGAACGACATAAAGAGATATTCGAGATGAGCTCAGTGAAAATGGTTGGCTTTAGGGAGAGCCTTGAGGTGAGAAAGAGACAGCGAGGGAGAGAAGATGTTTAAGGAGGGTATTCCGAAGCTGAGGGCCCCCCAGGCAGCTCAAGGCGGAGTAATGAGAATTGGGGGATGCTCCAGGGGCTGGAATTGGAGGAGCGCGGAGATCTTGGAGGACATAGGAGGTTACAGAGATAAGGAGTTTTGTAGGGCCTGGAGGAGGTTACAGAGATAGGGAGGGGGTTCGGGGACTGGAGGAGGTTACAGAGATAGGGAGGGGGTTCGGGGACTGGAGGAGGTTACAGAGTTAGGGAGGGGGTTTGGGGACTGGAGGAGGTTACAGAGATAGGGAGGGGGTTTGGGGACTGGAGGAGGTTACAGAGATAGGGAGGGGGTTTGGGGACTGGAGGAGGTTACAGAGATAGGGAGGGGGTTTGGGGACTGGAGGAGGTTACAGAGATAGGGAGGGGTGTAGGGGCTGGAGGAGGTTACAGGGATAGGGAGAGGTATAGGGACAGGAGGAGGTTACAGAGATAGAGAGGGGTGTAGGGGCTGGAGGGGGTTACAGGGATAGGGAGAGGTATAGGGACAGGAGGAGGTTACAGAGATAGAGAGGGGTGTAGGGGCTGGAGGAGGTTACAGAGATAGGGAGGGGTGTAGGGGCTGGAGGATGTTACAGGGATAGGGAGAGGTATAGGGACAGGAGGAGGTTACAGAGATAGAGAGGGGTGTAGGGGCTGGAGGGGGTTACAGAAATAGGGAGGGGGTGTAGGGGCGGGGGGGGTTACAGAAATAGGGAGGGTGTAGAGGCTGGAGGGGGTTACAGAGATAGGGAGGGGTGTAGGGGCTCAGGGATGTCAGACCCTCACGATAGTGTTATTGTGAAATGAAGGGAGATCATAGAATCATAGAAATGCTACAGTGCAGAAAGAGGCCATTCAGCCCATCGAGTCTGCACCGACCACAATCCCACCCAGGCCCTTCGCCCATATCCCCACACATTTACCAGCTAACCACTCTAACATACGCATTTAGTGGGCAATTTTAGCACAGCTCATCAACCTAATCAGCACATTGTTGGACTGTGGGAAGAAACTGGAGCACCCAGAGGAACCCCACGTAGACACGAGGAGAATGTGCAAACTCCACACAGACAGTGACCCGAGCCGGGAATCGAACCCAGGTCCCTGGAGCCGTGACGCAGCAGTGCTAACCACTGTGCTACCTGGGCCACATGTGATGGCTGTCACATGCAGGGGCTGGAGGGGGTTACAGAAATAGGGAGGGGGTGTAGGGGCAGGAGGGGGGGTTACAGAAATAGGGAGGGGTGTATTTTCCTTCTCCCCCTTCCCAGCCAGTTGCCGTGTATTAGGCTCGATTGTCAGAATGTGGCCCAAAGCTTCTGAACTGTGCCCGATTCTAAGAATTCTCATTTCGATCACACACTCACACACGTTCTGTGGCATCTGTGGTCTGTGTGCAGCCGAGAGGGAGAGAGAGAGCAAGAGAGAGGGTGGAGTGAAAGGAGGTCACACGGAGCCTTGCTGCTCACAATCTCAGTTCCTGGAAGCCTGTTGTCATGGCGAGAGGTCAGTGTGTCTGATGTCCTGAGCAGGGGGTGTGTGCGAGGTGGACAGGACCCAGGGATGATGGGGGGGCTTCAGTTCACGTGGAGAGACAGGGAGAAGCTGGGATGGTTCCCCTCGGAGCAGAGAAGGTTCAGGGGGAGATTGAATCGAGGTGTTCAGAATCACGAGGGGGAGGGAGGGGGGTTTGGATGGAGTGAATGAGGAGAAAGTGTTTCCAGTGACAGGAGGCTCGGTAACCAGAGGGGACACAGATTGGAGGGAATCGGGAAAAGAACCAGAGAGGCCGGGGGGGGAGGTTGGGAGAGGCACAGGAGGAGAAAATGTATATGTGGGGAGTGGGAAATTATCCCCAAGTTCAACAGGTGAAAACAAAGGAATGTTGGCCTCTGTCTCAAAGGGAATTACAGAAGGAGACCATTCGGCCCATCAAGTCTGCACTGACCACAATCCCACCCAGGACCTACCCCCAAAACCCCATGCATTTACCCTAGCTAGTGCCCCTGACACTAAGTGGCAATTTATCACGGCCAATCCCCCTAACCCGCACATCTTTGGACTGTGGGAGGAAACCGGAGCACCCGGAGGAAACCCACGCAGACACGGGGAGAACATGCAGTCTCCACACAGACAGTGAGCCTAGCAGGGAATTGAACCCTGATCCCTGGCACTGTGAGGCAGCAGTGCTAACTACCGTGCTGCCGTGTGGAAGTCTTTCTAAAACTATACTAATCACTGCTTGGAACCCACCTGGAACAGCTTGGTCTCCCTATAGACTCCTACAGTGCAGAAGGAGGCCATTCGGCCCATCGAGTCTGCACCAACCACAATCCCACTCAGGCCCTATTACTGTAACCCCATGTATTTACCCTAACTAGTTCCCGCCTGACACTAAGGGGCAATTTACCCTGGCCAATCCAAGTAACCCACACATTTTATAAATGACCTGGATGAGGAAGCGGAGGGATGGGTTGGTAAGTTTGCTGATGACACAAAGGTTGGAGGTGTTGTGGGTAGTCTTGAGGGATGTCAGAAGTTGCAACGAGACATTGATAGGATGCAAGACTGGGTGGAGAAGTGGCAGATGAGCGTGTGGTGATTCATTTTGGCAGGTCAAATAGGATGGCAGAATATAATGTTAAGGGTAAGACTCTTGGCAGTGTGGAAGATCAGAAGGATCTTGGGGTCCAGGTTCATAGGACGCTCAAAGCAGCTTCGCAGGTAGAGGCTGTGGTTAAGAAGGCGTATGGTGTACTGGCCTTCATCAATCGAGGGATTGAGTTTAGGAGTTGGGAGATAATGCTGCAACTTTATAAGACCCTAGTCAGGCCCCACTTGGAGTACTGTGCTCAGTTCTGGTCGCCTCACTACAGGAAGGATGTGGAAGTTATTGAGGGGGTGCAGAGGAGATTTACAAGGATGTTGCCTGGATTGGGTGGCATGCCTTATGAGGATAGGTTGAGGGAGCTGGGACTCTTCTCCCTGGAGAGACAAAGGATGAGAGGTGACCTGATAGAGGTGTATAAGATGTTGAGAGGTATTGATCGAGTGGATAGTCAGAAGCTATTTCTCAGGGCTGAAATGGTTACCAGAAGAGGACACAGGTTTAAGGTGCTGGGGAGTAGGTACAGAGGAGATGTCGGGGGTAAGTTTTTCACTCAGAGGGTGGTGGGTGTGTGGAATCGGCTGCCGTCGGTGGTGGTGGAGGCAGATTTGATAGGGTCTTTTAAGAGACTTTTGGATAACTACATGGAACTAAGTAAGATAGAGGGTTATAGGTAAGCCTAGTAATCTCTAAGGTAGGGACATGTTTGGAGCAACTTGTGGGCTGAAGGGCCTGTTTGTGCTGTAGTTTTTCTATGTTTCTATCTATCTGAAGAAACATGTACTGGCTTTGGAGGCAGTCCAGAGATGGTTCATTAGATTGATTCCGGGTAGGGGGAGAGATCTTCTTATGAGGTGAGGCTAATAGGT